>NC_089794.1:62001860-62016860 GCF_040412425.1 Macrobrachium rosenbergii | reverse complement strand
TATATATATATATATATATATATATATATATATATATATAAAAAGTTCATCGGTCACAGATATTTTATGAAGTAGAATACACAGTAGATTTTTTATTAATAAGTGTAGCTAAATGCATTATGAAGAGCCTTGAGAGAACGCTTGGCTGGTGTCTGGCACGCATCCTGATTAGGAAAACTGTGTACATGTCAAATGTGTCAGATATTCTTGAGACGTGAGAACATCTCTTGCCTGGCGACAAGACTTTTACGAAGTTTGTTTGCTGAAGTGTCCGGGTTCTGGAGGATCTGCTCATAACATGTGTATGCTTTTGGTGGGCAGAGCCCCAGGGTATGAAGGCATTAGTTATCAAACAAACTGTGATTTTAAGATCAACACCGTTGACAGAAGCTTTGTGAAGGCTCTGTGGTTCGAGACTCCACAGTTAAGACTGTGAACATTGCTGTTTGGAAAGGTTTCGCAGGAAGAAGAGGTTAAGGCTTATTCATTGGGAATATACTGGATCTTTGACTTATTTTGACCTATTGTTGGAAAAAAAATTATTTAGAGAGAATAATTAGTTGAACATGGTGGACTCTGTAATATATTTTGATCATTTTGTGAACATTGGTATTCCATGTCATTTCAAATCTTGTTTCTTACAATCCAGTTATGTTAGATTATTGTCAAATAAATTATTTTGGGTAACGCTTGTTTCGCTGTAGACCTGAGAGAGAGAGAGACAGAGAGAGAAAATGCGACAAGTACAAATGTACAACGCCAGTATTACTTTGATGCGTCAATGTCAAGCTGCTAATAGATGGGACTTCTTGACTTAAGCAAAGGTAAGCAATGGGATTAAGTCTTTGTAGGGTAACATATACATACATATATATATATATATATATATATATATATATATATATATATATATATATATATATATACATATATATATTTTTACGATTTCTGGTTTATGGTGCATATTTACAGGTTGGCAACGGAACTTATTTAATTGGCCTTGAGTTCTGACTTGCATAAAGGGAAATTAAAAAAAAATTAAGAAAAAGGGGGAGAATTTAGGAGCTGAAGGCTCTACTTCATAAGGAAATGTTACGTAAACACTTGGGATAACTTAAAGAATTATATTTACAAAAGCAAGCAATTGAAGGGAAAATGGATAAGTAAGTTGATAAAGGGCTTGCAACGCCTGAAGATCCTTCGGCTGGAGTCTTGAATAAAGGCAAGGCACAGGCCAAGATGAGTCCACTGCGAATGGGTCCCTCTGCAAGAGAGATTTACACATTACACGCCAGTAAATGAGCAATATAACACCGAATATGACTCGAGTTTGCAATTGAGGGCACCACAGACCTGAGGGGAATGACTACCACTTTGAGATCGCCAAACACAGGACATTGAAATGTCATACTGGATAAACTGGTACAAAGGACAGTAAAGTGAAATGCTGGTACTCCAAGCTTAAAGGGCAAGCTGTGACCAAAAGTCATTACTCGCACTTTACCTTAGGAGAAGCGATTCCAGACGAAGAAGGATGAGGGAAGATCATCGTATGGTGGTGCCCTCGAGACGACTTCGAGTCTGAGTTGACAGATGAAGAGTGATCTCTCAGCAGTTACCGCCGCCCGCGTGGAGGACTGTCCCTACGACTCTCACAAGACCAACTAACTATCTAACTGCTTTTCCTTAAGGCATCGCGCCAGGGTAGGGGCCAGGTGCAAGCATGAGTCACTGGCCAGGTGGGCAGCGATTCTGTTGCGCCTTCCCGGTTCCCAGAGGTAAGATAATTCAGGCAGCTTAATTTGCCTTAGAAAGCCCATTTAAGAAGATTAGGTTGGGCCAATCTTCTTAAGGAGTGGATAAAATATCCTCCTGGCCCTGTTATCTGTGTCATCTCAATATCTGTTCCAGGTAAAAAAAAAGGACAGATCGGAATGTTGATACACGATCGGCCATGCACTTCAATAAAACAAAAGGGGTAAATTAGGGGCAAGGCACAGTATGAGACATCTGCAGTTATTATTATAATAATATATATATATATATATATATATATATATATATATACATACATACATATATACAGTAAACCCCCGTATTTGCGTTCTCATGATTCGCGGACTCACGTATTCACGGATTTCTCAGTGGAACGTATATACCCATTATTTGCGGAAAATTCGGCCATTCGTGGTATTTTTCACTGAGAAATATTCATAAATTACTGTATTTTCATATAATTTTCATGACTAAATGCACTTTTGTGATAAAAATATCAAAATACTCAGGTATAAGCATTTTTAGAGGGTTTTTCTTGTGTTTAAACTATCAAAATAGGCAGTTCTAAGTGTTTTTAGAAGGGTTTTAAGTATTCTCAGGTTTTAGCTATTTGCAGAGGGAGGGGGTGTTGCGGTACACATCCCCTGCGAATACGGGGGTTTTACTGTGCAAGTGTGTGTATATGTATATATATGTTATATATATATATATATATATATATATATATATATATATATATATATATATATATATATATATTCATATATAATACTGTATATATACACATATACATATAATAATACACACACACACACACACACACACACATACATATATATATATATATATATATATATATATATATATATATATATATATATATATACATATACATATACATATATATATATATATATAGGTATATATATATTTGCAGCAAGCAGGAGTCCAAAGAAGACGACAGTCAACAAAACAGCTCCATATTTATTGAAAGAAACGTTTCGTGTTACTTAAACACATCATCAGTCTGTAAAATTGAAAAATACACATTAACGCTCTAATTCAAAATAAAAGCTAAATTAAAAACGGCAGTTACATTCTTTAAAATTACAAAATATATAAAAAAACAAAAAGAAAGCAGATTTTTTCTCTCTCTAAGTCTACCTGATCAAAAGAAGGGGAAAGACGAAGTGAGACCACAAGCTCACGCATGCCCAGAGTACACTTAGGCCAAGTGCAGAGGAGAAGATTAATGTTGAGTTTAGAAGAGGTGCATGACGTTTAATAAACAAAGACTCAAGGGTCGTTAAGGTTGATTGTTTGGTAGTTCCTAGATGGAAAATGTTTTTATCGATATTAACCTTGCATTTACTGGCATGATTTCTCAATACTAGAAAATTCGGGATTAGTTATTCGTGAGCCAAGTTCTGTAGTTCAAACCTAGGTGGCTGTAATAACGGACCTGCAACATTCTCTTTGATGAGCTAACATAACCACTAAGAAATCTTGGGCATTCAAATTTGTAACAATATTGGACTTCATAAAGGTCTGTAGCTGTCCTTATAATTAAAAGCCACCAATCTTTAGTGGATTCATAGTATTAAGCTTAGTTTTAGAAATCCAAACTTTTTCAATGATTTGTTTGACTTGGATCTAAGAAAGTCAGAGTGTGTATATGGCATCGTGGCGTACATAGTCAATTTCGGAAAAAGTTATACAAGACTTCTTTATATCACACAGATTTCTACCGGAACGCCCTTGATGAACTGCTCTCTAAAGAAATTGCCTACAAACAACGCATCTCTGATGGTTTACGTAAGGATTGTTTGGCACTTCAAGAAAGACTTTTTCGGTTATTATCTTTTATTGATGTGATTGTTTTTAAGAAGTTGTTTTTTAAATATGTTAATAATTTTATCTCTGATGTTAACTTGCGCCACCAGAGGAAACTGAAATCTCTAGGCGTTTGTATTCCCAATTTTGATGAGCGAAGCACTTGTATTTTTAACTATTCTGACTCCTTTCGAAGAGGGAAGAGTTTCTTTTATCTTTTGGCCTGGACTTCTGTATTCCGTCATATAGACCTAATTTCTCGTATTTTTACTTTCCTTTTGAGGTGTTGTTCCAAAGACTCAAGGGTTTGAATTGTGCTAATCTTAGTAGCTTGCAACAGAAACTTCACTCTCTCCCGCATGACAATCCATAAGAACTTAAAATAAATGGGCTCCCTTCTTTAGAAAGGAAGATTTGGAAATTTTAAGAAATTTTAGTAAAGTGGAAAATATCGTTATTTGCAAACCCGACAAGGGCAAGGGAGTAGTGTTAATGAATAAACAAGACTATCTACCTAAAGTTAATTCAATACTTTCTGATAATACAAAATTTTTACTGATTGGAGAACCTAGCTTCTTAGAAATCTACAGAAGGGAAGATAATATTAATAGATTCCTTAGAAAGTTAAAGAAAGATAACATCTTAAATGAAGAAACTTTCCAAAAATTGTTTGTTACAGGGTCATCGTTTGGCATTTTGT
Organism: Macrobrachium rosenbergii; assembly: GCF_040412425.1. Classification (NCBI taxonomy): domain Eukaryota; kingdom Metazoa; phylum Arthropoda; class Malacostraca; order Decapoda; family Palaemonidae; genus Macrobrachium; species Macrobrachium rosenbergii. Next base: position 62,012,551 of record NC_089794.1, on the reverse strand, counting down.
ATGGGCTCCCTAAGATCCATAAGGATGGCATACCTATCAGACCAATTATGTCTTCGTATAATAGCCCTTCCTATAATATCTCTAAGTATTTAGTTCAATTTATTAAAATGATTTCTCAATATCTCAGTATGCGCTAAAAACTATTTGACTTCCAACAACAAATAGTACATCAGGATGGTGGATTTATATATTAGCTAGTTTAGGATGCTGAGTCGTTATTCACAAATGTGCCAGTCTCCGAGAAACTATTGAGATTATTCTGACAAAGTTTTATGAGAGTGGTGTTATCTTCACGGTTTTAATAGACAACTTTTTAAGTCTCTTGGAACTTTCTAGTGCAAGATTCTGCTTCTTTATTTTTAACAAACAACTTTACTTGCAGGTCGAGGAGTTGCTATGGGGTCCCCATTGCCCTCTCGCAAATTTTTTTTATGGCACATTTAGAAGAAGAGTTTTAAACAACTGTCCTGAATCCCTTAAAAACCCCTTTACTATAGGAGATATGATGATACTTTTGCCCTATTTAACATTTCTCCGTGACAATGTCATTCTTTCTAGATTACGTTAACTCTAGACACCCCAACATTAGATTTAATATATTCAGCAGGAGACTGAGAATACACTTGGCTTTTTTAGATGTAAAAATTCACCTGCTTAACTATAATTTTAGTACATCAATTTTTAGAAAAGTACTTACACAGGCCTTGGAGGTAACTTTCTTATAGTCTGTGTTTCTTTCTTTTAAATTAATGCCATAACAACCTAGTTTTTAGAGTCCTCCGTTATACATCTAGCTGGGCAATTTCACTGGTGAATTGAATTTTTACTGGAATATTTCACCAAAATCCATCCGAAAAGGCTTTTTTTATAACATAGTTAACAAGATTTTAGCACGTAACTTTTCAGATTCTATTGTGAAATGTTGTGTTCCGAAATTGACTATGTACGCCACGATACCATAAACACACTCTGACTTTCTTAGATCCAAAGTCAAACAAATCATTGAAAAAGAGTTTGGATTTCTAAAACTAAACTTAATACCTATGAATCCACTAAAGATTGGCGGCTTTTTTAATTATAAGGACAAGCTACAGACCTTTATGAAGTCCAATATTATTTACAAATTTGAATGCCCAAGATTTCTTGGTAGTTATGTTGGCTCATCAAAGAGAATGTTGCAGGTCCGTTATTACAGCCACCTAGGTTTGAGCTACAGAACTGGCTCACGAATAACTAATCCCGAATTTTCTAGTATTAGAAATCATGCCGGTAAATGCAAGGTTAATATCGATAAAAAACATTTTTCCATCCTGGGAACTACCAAACAATCGGCTTACTTAACGACCCTTGAGTCTTTGTTTATTAAACGTCATGCACCTCTTCTAAACTCCAACGTGTCTTCTCCTTTGCACTTGGCCTAAGTGTACTCTCTGGGCATGCGTGAGCTAGGTCCCATTTCTCTGTCTTTCCCTTTGATCAGTAGACTTAGAGAGAGAGAGAGAGAGAGAGAGAGAGAGAGAGAGAAAATCTTTCTTTTTATTTTTTTTTATATATTTTGTAATTCTTAAAGAATGTAACTGCCATTTTTAAGAATAAAAAGAGAGGCAGAGAGCACAGTGATAACGCCTAAAATCTGTTGTTATTATCGTGGTTCAAATACGCTGACCGAGGCAGGATTTTTGCATGAACTCAAAAGCAGTATATTGCGTTGAAGCCATAAAAACAGTTGTAAAAGTGAGAAATAATGGCTTCGCGATTAAGTTAACCAAATCATGAGTCAGCACAGCCAAAAAGCTTACAGCAGCTGGTTCTATAACCCTGCCTTCTCAGGAGGCATTTTCATGGAAATTCCAGGAAATTGGGGGCTGGACAAACATACTGGGGAGGGGTCTTTCACACACCCTCCTAAGATCACCTCCAATCAAGTCCTCTAAGGAGAGATTTGAATCACACCTACTACAGTCCTTCCAATCAACTATTTGAAGGGAAGGCCTTGCTGATAAATCCTTCCAGTAGGGCTAAAAGAAGGTGGAGATTGCAGATAACTAGTATTCCAGGGGTTTAACAGGCTGGAGAATGCCAGGGAGAGACAGATCAAGATTGTGTCCTAAAAGGGAGAGTACGTCTCCCTGCGCTTCAGTGTTCCCCAAATAGACTTAGCCAAGTTAATAGCTCCAGAGTGATTTCGTTTTCTATCACTGCAACTAATAGTTTTGTACTGATCTTTATAATACTAAGTACTAATTAAAGTGAAGAAATTACCGATCTCGTCTCTATACGCCTTTCTGAGAGATATCAATACTTAAAAATAATTAATATAAAGAAGATAGCACATCATCAGTGAAGCGATGCTAAGGGACACATCTAGAAGAAAACAAGGTAAGAAGTGAGAGACTAAAAACATACAGCAGAGAGAAAGATCTTTTATAACGCTTTTAACATACTCTATGACATTTATTTTGATCTAGAATAATTATGACCTTTTTATTTTGTTTGGTGACCAGGGTGTTAGTCACTAGTATTGGTTGGTCTAGAATCATTAATTCGATTGATTGTGAGTCTGAGTTTCCTTTAGTTATGACTTCCATTTTTATGGGATGTGAGACACTCCATTTCATGACTGTAGCTTTTACTGAAATACTTTTGTTAAATTTGCAAATAAAGTCTAGTTTGTATCTCAGCATTTTATTCCAGTAGGCCTTTGTTTGAGGCTAGATACAGTGAGAGGAGTCGACGTGAGAGAAAGAATGTGCTGACCCAGTGCTGGCCATTGCTACCAGAGAATCTTAGGGATGTAAGATGATTTGACACTGTTCTTAAAACAGATGTAGAAAGAGATTATGACCCTATCTGACCTTGTTCTAGGGCATAACAGTTGGCGGCAGTGGTAATAGACAGAATAGAGAGTTGAAGGTTATAGGTTATGCTTCCAAAGAGACATTTTAGTGGTTATACTGGTGTTGGCATCTCAGAACAGGGCTTTTGATGGTTCAGCAATTCAGTTTAGGTAGGTGTTGTGAAAGGTGCTCTGCTCAGTCTCTCTTGAGCATGGGTATCTGTGGGTGTTTAATGATGCGTCATGGGACTCAAGGTTTTGGTGTGTTTATAGATATTTCTGGACTTTGGTTCATATTGGGGGATGTTTGGGGAAGAGGATAGTGTGCGCAGTGTGTTTAATTGTGGTATCTTGATCATTTGTGTGTGGTAAAACACACGAAAACGTACGTGTGTTTCTTTTTTCCTCTCTCTCTCTCTCTTTCTTTGATGGAAGGATTTCACTCTGTGGCTGTTAAGCAAGGGCGTAAGTGTTATTACTTTTTTATTGTTAATTTTAGTGTTAGATTTGAAGTGAACAAACTGGTTAAGGGTGGCGGGTGGATTGTTTTTGATTGCACTGCAACTGATATTGGGCATTGGCAGCAGTGACGTCATCCCCTGAGTGATGTGTTGGCGACGTCATTAGTTTGGGTGGAGTTTCTCGTCTTCTTCCCTTTCTCTATGAAGCACATGTGAATTTTGGGCGTGGGTTTTGTATTTCTTTTTTTTTTAGCAATCGGCTATTCGCATCGGCATTTAAGGTTTAATAAGGCGATTATTTAATTATTGTATTATCTCTGGGGACTTTAATTATTGTGAAAATAATTTATTTGATGGGTGTTTAGTTATTGTGAGAAAATATTTCTTACACAAGCGTGTACATTTCTTAGATTTAAAATTTTTTTTTTTATAGTTACATACGTACATATTTCATTTTGGGTACATATGTTTGTATATGCAAAGGGGGAAGCTGTTGCTGTGAGCTTACTCGGCGATTTTTGCCTTGACGACCGGAGAGGTGGACTCATCTCCGAGGTTTTGCGCTCAGCGTTTTTTTTCTGTGTGCTTCGGCAGATCATGGATGTGATGGGGAGATAGGTTGGAGATATTGCACTAAAGGGAGGGGAATGAATTCTTTCCCTTTCTCTCTCTCTCTCTCTCTCTCTCTCTCTCTCTCTCTCTCTCTCTCTCTCTCTCTCTCTCTTCCGTTTGCTTGAGTCCCATTTTCTTTATGTCAAGGTAGACTTCCATTCTCTTTACACGGGGTGGACTGAGTGTTTTTTGCTTGCCCTTGAAGACTCGATGATCATCTTGACCTACTTGGCTGTCAGCTGTGCGATCGGCCAGCCTGTTTTTATCCCCATGGGGGTTTTGATTTAATAGTGGGATTAATTAGTACTTTCTTTTTATTTTTTGGGGAATTAATTGTTAGAGTAAAGGGAATTAACATTGTGGGTTTCGTCCTGTGTGGGAATTTTTTAGGGAGAATTATTTTTTTTTCTTGTGATTTTTCTTTAAGGGGCTTCCTTTTGCAGGACTTGGGAAATTTTGTATTTGTGATCAGCTAAGAGTGACTTAATGGATTTATTTACAAAGAGGAAGGCTGCAAAAATGGCTAGAAGATATAGTGATCAGAGATTCCTTAGGTCAGCCTATAGTTGTGTAGGGCGCAGAGATTCAGTCTGCAGTGTGAAGGGTTTTGTTGAAATTCGGAAGAGCCAGAGGCCGATGGCTGGGTTGAGTTCTCGAGGCCCACGGGTTCGTTGTTTTAATTGTAACATGCAAGGACACATTAAGAGATTTTGCAGTGTTAAATATTGTGGCGGTTGTAGGAGTTATGGTCACCTTTGGCTGTCTTGTCCTTCTCTTCGACAGTATAATGGTAGGCCTACATTTCAGAATTTTGGTAGCTCAGGTAAGAAAGTTCCTTAAGGGGGTTTTTCAAGGGGATCTAGTGATCGGAGAGCATTGTTGAAAGACCGATCAGTTGTGAAGGGTTTTTCTATTCTAGCATCTCTGTTGACAGATTCCTGAGGGATGATGTGCAGTTCGTATGGGGAGATGGTCAGCAATTAGCTTTTCAGAAGATTAAGGATGCCTTAGTGAATCTCCAAGTATTGAAATTTCCTGATCTGGAACGTCCATTTAAGTTGGTGACAGATGCTAGTTACAATGGTTTGGGCGGGTTATGCTGAGCATGTTGCCAAGAAGTGTTATATGTGGGTTTTGCTGCATGCCTGATGCAGAATTTCGATGGAAGACTCCAGCTGATTGCATTTTACAGTAGGAAGTTCAAGACATGGGGTAGCAATGAACAGCTATGGTTGGTAGAGGGCAAAGAGGTCTCTGCTGTAGTGTCTAGTTTCGTGGATTTCAAGATGTTATTGATGGGTAATCAAGTAGAGGTTCTTACGGATCGTAAGCCATCGTTGGATCTTTTCAATAAGCGGGATCTTTCCCCTAAGGCTTGATTCACACAATAGGTTCGGTCACGCTCTGCTCTCGTTCTGGTCTCGGTCCGGTCCAATAATGTTACGTGAATTTCAATGGAAGCATTCACACTGGTGCTCACGGTCGCTCTTCTCCAGTCACGGTCCCTTCAAAAGATATTTTGACTGGAGCAAGAGCGGAGCGGAGCGGCAAAGAGGTGAAGAGGCAGTGTCTTTGTTTCATGGGATTTCAAGATGCGATGGGTAATCAAGTAGAGGTTCTTACGGATGCGGACTGTGAGCTCGTCAGTGTGAACACAATTGCCACGATCCTGCCAATCCCTGCCCCACTCAAGTCGAGACTCAGCCTTCATATAAGCAAATAGTGTTACCTTTTGTTCTATAAAAACATGGATAATCAAAAGAAAACACCACAATGGGATCGTGCAAAAGGTAGGTAAATTATTAAAAACAGTTTTCCTTTTATTTATCCCAGATATAAGGACAATGCATACACCTAGCATAAACATAAGCACAAACTGAACAAAATTAATCTACAAAACTTACTTTGACTTGGTGGTTTCACATGAAATGTTAATAAAATTAGTGAAAAGAAAACCAGAACTATATGACCTGACTTCGCTGCACTATATAGTGATAATATAAAGTGGCGAAAAGAAGAAGCTGGGTGGAAGTCAGCAGGCAGCTGGGTTGCGAAGGTAAGAAATTCAATGTATATAACAGTATCCTAATGTCCTCTGTGCGAATGTATTTCCTAGCCTCACTAAACAATATTCCTATACAATTATCTTTGCATATTTATACTTTATCACTTTGCCAAGGCACTGAAAGACAAGAAATTACATATATTTAATAATAGAAGAAAGAAATTCAATATGTATAATAATAGCTTAACGTCACTGCGGAAATGTATTTCCTAGCCTCACTAAACAATATTCCTATACAATTATCTTTGCATACTTATACTTTATCACTTTGCCAAGGCACTGAACCAACTGGGAGCTGAAATAATCTTTAAGTGTTTCTCTCACGCCAAAAGCCTCCTTTGTAGCATTTCCCCCTCTTCCTCTCATTGAACGCACTGCATTTGATGGAGGCATGACAACAGTATCTGGTATTGCAACAATATTTGGGTGTATCAGATTGTGAAGTATGCATGTTGTTGTAATAATTGTATTAGCATTAGAAGGCATAGCTTTAAGTTTCCTTAAATATATTCTGAAGGTCTGCACTAGACTCAACTATCCTCCTGGCTCTAGATAACCTAGAGCTAAAAATCCTTTTTTCTACATTATGTTCAGTCTGTGAACCTGGGTAGGGCCTCATTAAATTTCTCTTCAGAGGGAAAGCCTCATCTCCCACTATAACATATGGTGCAAGCACATCAGTGCCAGGAAGTGCAACATCTTCTGATACATGCAATTGTTCATCATCCAGGTATTTGCAAAGTTTGGAATTGGTAAAAATTCCACTGTTACTATTCCTATCTTGCAACATAGGATGAACCCACAATCTCTTTCTTTTTCGACTTTGCTTTCTTTCTTCTTCTTCTTCATCAAGTGCAATGGCGATTATTGCCAAATCAGCTACAGAAAAGTCACACATCCTCCGCAGCCGGTGGTGAGACTTCCACTGGTGTTGAGAGAGAGGAAATGGTGGGACCGAGAGCGGAGCGAGACCAGACCGGAAGTGTGAATGCACCAGGACCAGGAGCGGAGCGAGAGCGGAGTGCGACTGGACCTGTAGTGTGAATCAACCCTAAAAGGGCTAGGTGGTATCTGACAATCAGGGATTTTGATGCGAAACTTAGCTATATATAGGGTAGACGTAATGTTGTAGCGGACGCCCTTAGTAGAAGTTTTTCTGATGCAGATGGTACTCATGTATGTTATGTATCTGGAGATTGCATAGACTGGGATATTAGTTTAATAGAAGCTAAACAGGATGAGGATGAGATTTTGGCAGATGCAAAAGCGTTGCTTAGAGGGGAATTAGTTTGGAAGGGTTATAAGTTGCCTTTTGCAGGACTTGAATTAGAAGGTAAATTGTTAGGAAGATTAAATACAGACTGAAAATAGTGAGGATAAGGGTGATACAATGCAAAAAGTTGTTCCTAGGAGTTTAGTGCCTATGGTTCTGGATATTGTTCAGGGTATTGAGATGTATATTGAGAAGATGTATTCGAATATACGGGGACAATTCTTTTGGAAGAATATGCTCATGTCAGTGGAAGACTTTGTGAGAGGTTGTTCAGTATGTAATACGCATAAGCCATCGATGGCCGTTTCTTGTAAACTGGTTCATTTCCTATTCCCAGTAAACCATTTTCTAGGGTCCATATGGACCTGTTATCCAATTTCTGTGAATCTAGTTATGGACATAGGCACCTGTTTGTGGTTGTGGACGAATTATCTAGGTTCGTAGAGATTTTTCCTTTGAAGCATAAAACAGCAGAGGAGGTGGCAGTCGCATTCTTTAATGGATATATTTGTCGTTGTGGGGTTCCTGAGGTGCTAATTACAGATAATGGGAAAGAATTTGTGAACAAGATGTTAGAGTGTCTTGCGGATGTAATGGGCATTCAGAAAGTCACTATTATTCCCTACAGACCAGAAGCTAATGGTCTATGTGAGTGGGCAAATAGGAAGGTTATTGAAGCTCCCAGAATCACTGTAGGGGGCAATGATGTAAACTGGGATTGATATATTCCACAGGTACAGCATAGCATCAATTCTATGGTTAGTGATACCATTGGAATGTCTCCCAGTGAAGCGCTGTTTGGTTGCCCAGCACGGGGCTTGTTCAATTTGTTACTGATTCCATCGGGGCATGATATTGTAAGGGCGCTCGTCTCCACGTCAAAAGAGAGACATGTGCGTCTTACTAGGAATCTTGAAACGAAAATGCAGGATATGGTGGGTAGGAGCAATGTAAAGCCAGATAGAGTTAAAGTTGCTGTGGGAGATAGGGTATTTGAGAAAATAAATGTCAGGAATCAACTGAACTATAAGCTAGGTCCTAAATTTGAAGGTCCTTTTTGTGTTGTAGAAGTATAGAAGGGGAATAGATTTGTTGTTTTAGATGAGAATACGGGCGTGTCTTGGTTGACACATATATCTAAAACTAAAAAGACAGGTTAATGGGAATTTTATGGGTTAATTCCTGTGTTGTACTGTGTTTCTGATGAATTTTTTTTTTGTTTTCCCTCTCTTTCTTTTGTTTTTTAATGGGTCTTAAATGGGCGTGACTTGCAGTTTTTTTTTAACTGGGGAGGACGTTGGTCTGTAGAGTTATACAAATCTTTAATTGTCTGAGTTTAGTTTTTTGCTCTCGTATGTTGAATATTTAGTTAAAATTGGGTGTAAAATACCACAGGGTTTTATAGATATATGGGTTTGTTTTGTTTGTTTTTTTTTGTTTTTTCTTTCCCATTTCGCAATCTGGTAACTTATAAGTTCTTTCTTTTGTTTTTTATGACTTTGGGAGTCATAACATGTACTAATTCCTCAGTGGGGTTAGGCCTGGATTTTATTATAGAAGAGGATTACAATGTGTGGTTGTCATCTCACGCAATATCTTTGAATATAGAGTTTCAGAATAAAGTTCTGTTGCTTAGGAAATTTTTTTTTGGGGTGAGATGAATATTGGACGGAATCTGTCTCATTTGTTATGGGGTTGGCTAACCGAACTTAATGCTACAGTGGTTAGGGTTCAGGATAGGATTAGGAAGACTTTAACATGGCTTCCGAATTTAGGTATCTTGACTTTTCAGTTCTCTTCGAGAAGGAGTAAGAGGGCTGTGCCATTGGTAATTGGAGTTGTTATGATCATAGGAGCGAATTTGCTAGCTAGGGTAAAACTTTGATGACTTCAGGAGATAGTTATGAGAAACTATGGTAAGGTTTTGAGACTTTAAGGACTTCTTTAAATGGGTTATTAGTCACAGTTGATGGAATGGGGGAGACTTAGATGTTAGGTTAGCTTTGTCTTTCTCTCAAACTACCTTGTTGAATGTTGAGGAAGAAGCGGAATACGTGTCATCGGAAATTCAAACTCAGTTAAGGCTGTGGCTGCTGCTTCTAAGGGGGAATTTTGGGAGATATTTTACCTCGCGGGTGTTTAAAACTGACTTTAATGAATTCAGTATATCTGTATGGTTCTCAGGTAATTTTTACTGGGAGAATTTGTATGGGTAGTATCTTAAAGTTAGTGTACCGGATCGGGTATTGATTGTGGAAATTCCAGTTAGTAACTTGAAATTGTTTCATAGTTTTATCATACGACCTTTCCTTAGTGGTTGTAAGGGTTCAGTAATAGTATGGGATAGTGAGAAGATTATGTACATTTTGGGTTGATTGTCCACATGACCGACTTACGTTATACACCACTTCCTCGCAGCAGTGCCTTATGGAATGACTTCTGTGAGCCTCAGCTGATACAAGTTGGATTTGGAGGCCATCAACATTACACCTGCAGGTTTCTATGCCTGTGCTTTCATGAAAGGATCCATGGTTTTTTTGGAGAGATGTCAGGTGGGATATCTACAAGTTGCTGTCATTACTGGGAGACATCTATTTGGTGCAAAGGATTCGTGGGCACTGTATTCAATATGGGCTTGTGCAGTTGCAAGCTGTTCAGGATATTTAGATTGTCAAGAATTCAAGATGTGAAGAGATGTGTTCTACAACCAACTGTTTATGTTTATTGGAATAACAGTCGTGCATATGAGACAAGTAACTTTCGTATCTGGTGCATATTGTGTGCTATGATTTTTGGAGCTGGCCCCTTCTGAACTTTCGTTATGGATATTTGTTGTACCTGGGCAGGGATGCCCAGGGGTAGGTGGGCCGAGCTCCTATTAAGACTTAAAGCTGACTAATTGCTGGCCTGTGAAAAAGGTGTGTCCGGTGCAGGTGGCCTTTATGTTGAAGTTGGTGTTTTCCCAGGTTAGATACAGTGGGTGTCTGATGCGTTCATTTGTACCTTCTGATCATGGCCAAGGTACATGGGGACAACGTGACAGAGTGATGGAAGCTTTGTGATATCTGTGGGGCCAGAAGGCAGAGTCCTTCGAACATTGAACTCGATGGTGTCAACATGCTCCAAGGGAGGGGCTATTAAGTGAGTGTGTTCATACGTGCACTCTCTAATGTGTATATTATAAGAGGAACCATAAAATGGGTATTCACTTCGATTTGTGGCTGGTGAGGTTCGCTCTTTGAGCTGTGTTAGTGACTAAGAACAGCCACTGTGAGGAACGGTTTGCACGGCCATAGAATGTGAGTAAGATAACTCATTAACACGTATCTTTTTCAGATATTATGTGGAATACCCATTTTAAGTTGCAGTGAAACCCCTCTATTCTCCATTATGCATTTTTCCGTTTTGTTCTCTTTATGCATTTTTCTGTTTTAAGTGTCTATT
>NC_089794.1:61971860-61996860 GCF_040412425.1 Macrobrachium rosenbergii | reverse complement strand
TTGTGCCCTAACAGCTTTCTGTCCCCCAATATTGTATGATATTGGGGGTAGGATGCCTACATTTTGTCCCCCTCCCCCCAGTGGGTCTCCTCCAGCCGCCATGAAATTTGACTTCCTAGTTAATGGGCTGGAGAGACGATATATATATATATATATATATATATATATATATATATATATATATATATATATATATATATATATATATATATATATATATATTATATATACATCATATATATATATATATATATATTCATATACATGTATCATATATATATATATAAATATATGTATATATTAATATCATATATATATATATATATCTACCTCTGAAATAAAATATATTTTCATATATATATATATATATGACTTTTTTATCACATCACCATGAAGGAATTTTTAGTTGATAATAAGTTCGTCGTCCCGTGAAATAAAATATTTTCATATATTACCAGCGAAGGACAAGAACTCAGGACTACAGTGGACAAGAACATTTAACCCACGCGGCCAGCAAGTGAGGTATAAGTGGATATCGTCTCCCATATACAAATCGCCTGTCGAACTCAGATGCTCGTATTTAGAAACGATATCCACCCACCTCTGCCATGCTAACCGTGTAGTGCGTTTGTCGCACACAGCCATATTATGACTTTTTATCACATCACCGTGATTCATATACAATCAGTAAGCTACAAACGTCCTTTAATATCCAATTCGCTCTACCTCGGAAATAATATATTTTCATATATGTTACCGAAGGGGAATTTTTTAGTTGATAATAAGTTCGTCATCCTGAGTTCTTGTCCTTCGCTGGTTCAAGCCCACGGGACGACGAACTTATTATCAACTAAAAAATTCCCCTTCGGTAACATATGAAAATATATTATTTCCGAGGTAGAGCGAATTGGATATTAAAGGACGTTTGTAGCTTACTGATTGTGAATGAATCATGGTGATGTGATAAAAGGTCATAATATGGCTGCGTGCGACAAATGCACTACACGGTTAGCATAGCAGAGGTGGGTGGATATCGTCTCATACAAACACCTGAGTTTGACGGGCGATTTGTGTATGGGAGACGATATCCACTTATACCTCACTTGCTGGCCGCGTGGGTTAAATGCGTCCACTGTAGTCCTGAGTTCTTGTCCTTCACTGGTTCGAGCCCATGGGACGACGAACTTTTTATCAACTAAAAAATTCCCCTTCGGTAACATATATGAAAATATATTATTTCCGAGGTAGAGCGAATTGGATATTAAAGGACGTTTGTAGCTTACTGATTGTATATGAATCACGGTGATGTGATAAAAAGTCATAATATGGCTGTGTGCGACAAACGCACTACAGTTAGCATGGCAGAGGTGGGTGGATATTGTCTCTAAATACAAACACCTGAGTTCGACGGGCGATTTGTATATGGGAAACGATATCCACTTATACCTCACTTGCTGGCCGCGTGGTTAAATGTGTCCACTGTAGTCCTGAGTTCTTGTCCTTCGCTGGTTCGAGCCCACAGGACGACGAACTTATTATCAACTAAAAAATTCCCCTTCGGTAACATATATGAAAATATATTATTTCCGTGGTAGAGCGAATTGGATATTAAAATACGTTTATATATATATATATATATATATATATATATATATATATATATATATATATATATATATATATATATATATATATATATATATATATATATACAGGAAGGTTAGGGATTTGGGACGCTGGAGATTAGAAGAAATAGGATGGAAAACAGCCAGCATAGTATACTACAGTTATTGGCCAGATTTCCAAGACGTTAAGTCTCATCTTCATTGCTGTAACGTATACAAAATTTGCAAATTAAAAACAAACTCAGTAAAATAACACATATAAAAGATACACTCGCAAGGAAACATTACATGATCAGCATTAAAACAATGTCATAAAAAGTGAAATAAAAGAATAAAAAGTCAAAAGAACTCTGAGACTAGTACCTATTTCTTTTGGAGGTAAAGACTGAGTAACATTCCCCCTCTTTGCAGGCAGGACGTCAACTAGTTCGCTAAGAGGAATTTGTTTCTGGTGATACAAAACCCGTGCGGTAGAGGTCTGGCTATTTTAATCAGCTGAGGGCTATATACAAAACTGCGGTAGAGGTCTGGCTATTTAATGAGGGCACAATGTGCTGAAGTGTTAATGTTTTCTTATCGTTGCTTGGGCAGCGCTACTGAAATCCTTACCTGAAAATGAAGTTTATTAACATGCTCTCGTATAATAGAGAATTCTTTAGTTTTTAAAGTATATTCCGTATGGCGACTGGCTCCGAGATGAGAATCGATCCTGACCTTGAGCAATCCCTTAGTGACCCACATTTCCCAGTTTTACGCTTTGGGCAAGCCGGAAGTTTACCCTTGTGGGAGAACAAGGAACCCAGAGTTTTAGGATTTTTATACATTCATTTAAAATTCATGGCCGGAAATGTATTCTGAATTACTTTTTGTATTTGTAGTTTAAATGCGTTGGAGTAAATAACAGGATTAGAGGTATAACCTGATAATATAGGAACGTCAGGAACAGATTGACGTGGCTGAAGTCTATTAGTCAAGAACTTTTTCACTATTTGTAGAATAAGGATGGAGGATACGAATTGGTTTTGAAAACTGGGATAAAAATTGAATTCCATTGTGGAAATTCTGCCAGTTAAAAGATAACGTGTAAGCAAGTGTAACAGTGTGGAGATACTATGCAATTTAAATGCTAAGGAACAACTGCTATAAAATTTTGTACTTTAACCTGTGAATGCCGTTTTTCCAAAAACACTCATATTAAAACCATGTTCTGTCTGAGTAATTAAAATATCCTAATAAAAGCAAGTTGGTTTAATGTTCATGCTCAATGGAGAGTTGTATATTAGGTGTACGCCATTAATATATTCTAAGAAAGTTTCGGCTGCCTCTCGGGGTCTAAACAGAGCGTTAGTGTCTTCTGCATATAGCTTATAAAAGAGAGGACAATAAGATAAGGGACGCATCAGCATCTGTTTCTCAAAGAGCACATGAAAGTGTTAGCCATAATGGGGCCGAGAGGGAACCCCATTGAAACACCATCAACCTCTTTAAATATTCTATTGTTAAAAATAAAGTGTATCTTGCACTCCAATTTCTAGAGGTTTCTTAAAATCATCCATATTAAAACTACGATATAAAACACTTTCAGCATAAAAGATTCTATCTAAGGTAAAAACCGTCGTCGCCTGCAACGGTATGTTCGTAAAAAGAGATGTGACATTAAAACTACCATATATAAGTCAACATCGTATGGTGAAATATCAAGCCCAAGGTGGCCGAATTGAGTAAAACCTAATAACTGTTTACAAATGGCTGTAACAATGGTAACAGGTATTTTGCTATCTGATTATTAGGTTATTATAGGCCTCCAAGAGGAAAACAGTTTTTATTTACCTTTGGAAGTCCATATAATACACTATATGATGAGCCAGAACAATAAAATTTTTGGTAATGTTTCGATCTTTGAAACTTTAGAGTAGTCTATTAATTTTATCCTCCACCTTAACTATAGGTTGATATATTGTACTCCCTGTTTCAACAAACTCAGTAGTATCTCTCAGAATATCATCTATTTTCTGTATATGGTCGTTTTTGTTTAAAATTACAGTGCCTCTTCCTTTATCCGGTCTGGTTATAATAATGTCTGGGTTATTGGATCAGTTTTAGTTGTCTGCAAAAGAAAACTATTGTACTGGCTTTGTCTGTCCGTCCGTACTTTTTTCTGTCCGCACTTTATTCTGTCCGCACTTTTTTCTGTCCGCACTTTTTCCTGTCCGCACTTTTTTTCTGTCCGCACTTTTTTCTGTCCGCATATTATTCTGTTCGCCCTCAGATCTTAAAAACTATTGAGGCTAGAGGGCTGCAAATTGGTATGTTGATCATCTACCCTCTTATCATCAAACACACCAAATGCAGCCTTATTTAAGGTTAAAGGTACCCATAATCGTGCTTCTGGCAACGATATAGGGCAGGCCACCACCAGGCCGTGGTTAAAGTTACATGAGCCGTGGCTCATACAGCACCCTACTGAGACCACCGAAAGATAGATCTATTTTCGGTGGCCTTGATTATGTGCTGTACAGAAAACTCGACTGCGGCGAAGAAACTTCGGCGAATTTTTTACTTGTTTTAAAGCACATAATTATCTTTACGAAAGATGTTAGATAATTTTAAGAAAGGCACTTGGGAGTTGTAACGACCGAAGTCGCCCAAAAAGAATTTCGAGTGGTGAATAAAATCTACTGAAACTTGGTTAGTGGTGAACGTGACTGATATCATTCAATTATACTTTCTCTTCATGGCTTAAATATTGTTTGCAAATGATCGATGTTGACTTTTCTGACAATATCATTCAGGAATTTACTTTACAAAGTAGACATTGTTAAAGTAACATGTTAATAGTGTAAATACCGAGTTAAACGTTTCAAGAATTCGTTAAGGCGACTGTTAGAATTTCGGAAAAATGCCTGTTCTTTTAAATAGATAATAAAATGTTCTAAAGATTCACATTAAATTCAATCTACTGCATATATTTTCATCTTTCGTCACTGAATGCAGTTACAAGAAATACAAAATTTACATAGAAGAATATTTGTCCAGAAAATATAGAGGAACACTATGCACGAGGGATACCTGGTGGAAGATCCACAAACATCCAGAAAAATGAATATAAAAAAAGGGGGAAATTAAGTGAGAGGTGGACTGTCACACAAGTAAGAGAGAAAAATAGAATGATCAATATATTGAAAATATATTTATCATTATTAGTTATAAGTGTTTTCAGTAAAATGAATATAAAAAAGGGGGAAATTAAGTGAGAGGTGGACTGTCACTCAAGTAAGAGAGAAAAATAGAATGATAAATATATCGAAAATATATTTATCATTATTGAAAAAGTGTTTTCAGTAAAATGAATATAAAAAAGGGGGAAATTAAGCGAGAGGTGGACTGTCACACAAGTAAGAGAGAAAAATAGAACGATAATATATTGAAAATATATTGATCATTATTAGTTACAAGCGTTTTGAGTAAGAGAAGCATAAAACAGAATGTTTCTGGAAGTGAGGAGAGCATTGATCGTCCCTAAGCTGATGTACCAAGGCATAAATGACCTTGAGGATTGCCTCACTATATTGTTAATGAACATGATAATGGAGAGTAATAAACAAATGGAATAAAGATTAAGTGATTTCCTAACTAGGATTTATACTTTGGCTGACTTTCACTAGAACTGTGATAATTCTTTACTCAAGTGCCACGTAAATAGATGAACTATTATCTTAATTACTAACCTTACTAGTCAAAGAAATGCACTTATATATAACTAAAGGTTCGATTTCATTTAGAAAATAGGAGAGCTCTTGGTAAGGTAATACAACTGTTCACGTTTTACATTATATATCTGGGGGTAAAATGAGACAAACTGTCAATGATAATGCAATCAATTTAATATAAAAATTATTTGTTTGGTTTTTAAACGGATAAAAGTTTCCCTCAAAAGAAATAACCATTATGGTCCCTAAACTGTAAATAGAGCCAAACCTAACAGTTTGACAATGTACTTATTCAATGTTTATTTATTATTTTTTTCTGTATATCAGAGTATTGAAAATGGAACAGGGCGAAGTAAAATGATAATATACCTTATGTAAATTACTGTTCTCATTATACAAACAACTGCCAATACAGCGAGTTTAATGGTATCATTATCGATATTACCAATAACATTTTGTTCTCTTTTGGTTCAGTTCCGTTCTGTGCCTGTGTTTTTATTTGCAGTTACAAGAAATACAAATATTACATACAAGAATAATTGTCCAGAAAATATAGAGGAACACTATGCAGGAAGGATACATGGTGGAAGATCAACAAACATCTAGAAAAATGAATATAAAAAAGGGGGAAAATTAAGCGAGAGGTGGATTGTCACACAAAAAGGAGAGAAAAAATAGAATCCAGCGCTCGTGCGAAGGTTTTATTGGCCTGTAGGACTGCATGTCAGTGTCATATTTGGACATTTTACACAGCACGTGAATATTCAGACTTCTGCATCTATGAGATATCGAAGATTAAATTGGCGTTGTCTTCCTACTCCATGAGAATTTTATAGCCAGTTTTTTCTTAGTTTGCGCCTTCAACATTTATTTATTTACTTATTTTGCTATTTTATTTTTTGCCAAAAAATTATTTCGCATGAGAGATCCACGCATATATGATCTGGGTTCGATTTCTGTTTGAAGCAGAACGATTCGGTGCCTCTTATGTTAATTTATACATGCTTTTAGAAGGGAAGGGCAATAAAAACTTTAACCTTAGAAACAGGTGGTGAAGTAGCGCCTGATTCGGAAGGTATGATTGCTGGTGTGATTAGATTCACAAACTGTTCAGGACATTATTCAAAATCATTAATCAGCTGTTATATCGGTTTTGGAGGTAACCCGTGATTATAATCTCTTTTTGTAGCTGAATGGAAGAAGAGCTTCTTTCTCTCTCTCTCTCTCTCTCTCTCTCTCTCTCTGTGTGTGTGTTACACATATTTCTGTACTTCGTAGCTGAATCACAGAAAGATGATAAAGAAGCCGTCCTAACTTTGTTATAATGAGCATCAATATTGTATTACTTGGCGTGTTCATCAGGTCAATCAAAATAAGATTATATTCCATTTTTCTCATATTTAATCAAGCAAATGTAGACAAACCACCTTATAGTATAGCTCACAAGAACACAGTTTGTTCTCATTATAGGAGGTTCTGGATGTCCATAAAAAATCAGTATTTTGATCCGTGACTGCGTAAAATTTCTCTTAAAAAATACTGAATTATGTCGAGATGTTTTTGAATTCCGCTGTGACTCCATGCGCTGAAGGGACAATATAGATCATAAAAGCCTAAACCTGATTTTAAAAATTCCAGGATCAGGCTGTGGAAAACGAAACTAAAAGTCCATAAACACAAAAGAAATGGAAAATCAATTTACCGCTTTAAAAATGCAAACAACTCAATAATTATATCTAAAGCAAATGTGTAATAAGGTAACCTATACACACGATGTCAATGTGACTTTTCTACACATCAGTTTCTTGCACTGAGAGTACTTTCTGTTCAGGTCATGTTAATTTTGGAGAAGACCAGAAATATTTCCTACTTGTAGGAAAAGAAGGAAAAGAAGGATCATGTTCTTAGATATTATCATCTAAGTTGACAGAGTGGTTAATGTGCTGGCATTGTATTCAAACATATGTACTTACAATTTATGAAAATCTTTTGCCTTTAATATTTGTTAATAATCAACTCATAATTCATATACTTATTGGTCGAAAAGAAAATACAGAAGTATTATTTTACTGTAATCATTATTCTCATATAACATATATGCATGAGTAATAGCGATGAAACAGAAAAATACAAAATGTAAACACAGTGAAGGTTACAAGAGATATTCCTCACTGAAGTACTGAAGCTCTGACTGGTTTGCCTTTTGACAAACTGACTCCCAAACAAAAGGTCGATCTCACTAGTTGCTCCCAAGGTTAGTGTACACATTTTCTTCCCCTCTAAAACCATGCAGAAATGAGCGCAGCCGGGTGCAAGAAACGAGGGTAAAGGTTTAAGAAAAAAATTAATGGAATAATCTCAAACTGTGGAGACAACACGGCTATACTCGTGCATCGAAGCCTCGTGGAAGCCGTTGTTTGAACATTCATATGCTGTGTAACGTTTCCTAATATTACAGTGATGTCAAGTCGTATCGGCGAATAAAACCTTCGCACGCAAGATGTATTCTGCATACTCTCTCTCTCTCTTATTTCTGGTTGACAGCGCCCAACTCTTTCTAAATTACCTTTCTTTAACTTAATTCGTCTGGATATTTATCAAGCATTCATCCACTATATTCTCTCTCTTTCTCTCTCTCTCTCACAAGCGCACACAACACCCTCACTCAAAATACGACTACTCTCCACAGCAATCTTAAAAAAAGTGAGTGAATCACATAGTATCCTTTGCCGTATGCCAACTGGACCTGTCTTAAATTTCCCGCGCCCATATAGTGTAGTTTATATCCGAAGGTGATGAGTTTCACAGAAATAGGATGAAGCTAAAGTAAAACAGAATAAAAAATATTGGCCATAATAATGAAAATATGGCCATACCAGCATCAGAAGTTATTACGACAGCAGAAAAAAAAATAATGAAGTAAGATTTTGATATCATTTTCCTCTCCCCGATCCATGACTATTTTGATGTAATTAAATAAAAATAATGAATAGATTTTTGACAGACTGTTGATTTATGGAAAGTCAGGAACTAGCTTGAAACCTGCATCCTGAAGATATGCTGTTTGTTACTGAAAGGCCAGTGAAATAGCAATAATAATCTCTCTCCCCACAGTGATGCATCCCACAAGGGCACTTATTAGTCTTATTTAGTGATGTGGCATGAGTTACCACCTAGTTTTTCCTACTTTCTATCTGTACATTTTACTTATTTTCATTATTCAGTATTAATTGTTTTGTATCATGTCTTATGTGACTAATAAGTAATTTTTTGTCTTCGGTTATTTTTTTTACTCTTTATATCGACGATTTTACACTTTACAAGCCTTGTGTTCCCCTTATGATAGTTATACCGCCATTGCCCTGTAGGCATTACGAAAGTGTGTTTGCAGCCTCCATTCGTCCCTTAGTTTCATTCACATATTTAGCCTTTTGCTTTACTTCCATCCCTGCTTCTTTTCTTTAGCCTTGGAATCCAACACCTGTTGCTTCTCGTGCAGTTGTGGGTTCTCTCCCAGTTCTGCCTTTAGATCCTTTTACTTCAGATTCTTTTTTTCCTGAATCTATTCATCTCGCTTTGCAACCTCCCCAATTTCCCCTTTTGTCTTAAGCGCTGAATCACCAAATCTGTCCTAAAACTTGCCGTGACAGTCTAAATTTCATAGATCAACAAACCTTGTGTTGTTGAATATTTGAAGTTGACTTCAGAAGGATTATAAATAAGATTTTTTAACACTGAAAATATGATATCAGCGCCTGAATTATCCAAAACATGGAAAGAAGTCATTTAAATGGGGAACAAATGAGAATTGCAACCTTCCTCAATACTGTATGTTCTGTACAAGAGAACCTTACAAGTAAAAATGATACAATTGCAATGTTCACAAAGTTAATTATTTTTATTTAGGGAAGAGAAAGCATTTTCATTACAGCCGATCTTGAATTTTCGATGGCTTTGCCATCTAGACATTTATTTCCTACCTGGATTTAATGTTGTATTGCATATAAAAAAAACTGAAAGAAGGAAAAGTGAGGGCACTGGCTTTTTCTAGTACCATTGCATATTATTTACTTCTGTGTAAATAATGCTGAAGTTCCATCCTGAATTTCAATTTACTGTGGGTATTGCCTAGCCGTTCATGAAAATAATTTCCATTAATAAAATTATTCTTTACTAATGTTCAGAACAAATGGACATTGTGCAGTTTTATCTCATCAATAGTATATATCTTTTTTTCTTTGCTCGATAAGGAATATGAAAAATACCACCTATAGTTATGGTCATAAACAGTCACTAAATAAACATTCACTAATTTGTCAAAGATCTTTACTTGTTCTGCCACTACTTTTTAGCTTCTTTTGAATCAAAAACATTTCAATAGCTATCATTAATATTTTCAGTTCTACAACCTGATGAATCATTTCGTCTTTACTTTCAAGTGCAAGTAAACTCTCCTTCAAAGGAAATTTAGGCATTTTTCTTTATTATATTCACATAAAACTAGATCGAACCTTTATTCTTCACTGAGCGTGATATAATTACAAGCAATTATATCACTAAGCCACTTGGTTAGTAATATAATCACTTTTAATCTCGTGTACATGACCACTGGCTATTTTCAGTAATAAAATTAATACCATAAAGCACCTTTCCAATTGATTACTTGAGAGTAATATAAAGAGTACCGGAAATGGACTTTCAATCTGATTAAATGCAAAAGAGTTTTATGCGGTTACTTGTTTACTCAGATCTCTACCAACTGAGGTTTTATTTCATCATGAAACCTTCTTGCAATTTGCGGTATGCCTGATATTTGGTTCTAGGATGTACTCTTCTATTGATTTGGATATTTGTGCTCCACATATATTTATAGAATCATTAGTAACGTCATTCCATTTCTGTAACTGCACATATTTCATTCTAAAATTTGCCTGCGCCCTTCAGGTATTTATCTCTTTCTTACCCCATATTTTATCAGGATTTCAGTTCATCGGCATCTATGTCATTTATCTGACAAAATCATGTATCTAAAATATTCAACGTCAAATCAGATTTTTATAAGTCTTAGAAAACTCTCTCTCTCTCTCTCTCTCTCTCTCTCTCTCTCTCTCTCTCTCTGTCTATTCGTTAAAGTTCACCAGGCCTCTGTCAAAGAAGAAAAAATAAAAAGTAGCAATAACGAGGTACGACAAGATGTCGATATATATCTTATTATTAAATAACACTAGAAAGTGTATTTTTAACAAACCTTAGAAAACATTGTTAAGAGAAATTTCTGGAATTATGCAAAAAAAAAAAGTACTTATGCAAATCTTCACGAAGGCAAGTCCGGTACAGAAAAACGAGACTGGATATAGCAACAAACATAGATGAGCATAATCGCAAAAGAAAAAAAGTATAAAATTTACAAAAGCATTTAAGTTAAACAACACAAATTCAGTCACAGAACTAAAGATGCAAGTGTACACAAAACAAAAACATACAGACATGTTTTTGTAAGTAATAACATACCGTACACACACACACACACACACACACAAAACAGGTCGTTCTGCAAACTTGCTGACAAGTACAAATTGTCATACGGAAACAAATATTCTTTCAAACAAAACTGAAGTTTTACGAGAAATTTGCCCAACTCCTCTCCCTTTCTCCTTCGGTGTTAGTATTGCTGAATATGATAAAATTTGAGGATAAAATTCACAGGAAAACTAGAATACTAAAACTGATTCTTCTTCCAAGAAAAGCAAGAAAAAATAAATCGTCTGCATATTCTGAGGACACATTTAATAATTCTTCAAATCAAAAATTATGATAAATAGGAGCCTAAGGAATAGTGAAACATTGTACTTATCATTTCCCACTGATCTTTCGATCATCTCGTCCGTTCCAGAGGCTTTGTCTTTTAAATGTCAAAGTCACGAATTTAGTCTGAAAGGCATAACGCTATACTTCATGAAATCAAAAGTTGTCTTGTACTTATACAGCAGATTGTCCATAATCCTGGTTTGATGTTTATACAAAAATGTCATATGTCATGATATAAATGACATCCGGGATTATTCTGCATTTATAATTAGTTTTAGAATTTACTTTAACATACTCTGCCTTGTGAATTTCCATCAAATAATTCTCTAAGTATCAAGTTCTTTTGAAAAGAGCAGTTCCTGTACTAACTTGATTTATTGTCGATGCCACACTCGTAACTCAACTTCAAGAGCTCAGGTGGGTCTTTCATAAATGATGCTGTTTCTCTTTTATGAGAGAGAGAGAGAGAGAGAGAGAGAGAGAGAGAGAGAGAGAGAGAGAGAGAGAGAGAGAGAGAGAGAGAATGTTTTGCTAATATAATTACTTCGGTTTTGATCAATCAGAGATAATGAGCTCAAAAGAGTGAAAGTATAATGAAAAGGAGTGAAAGCATTCTCCTCTCATAAAATTGGAAACACAAGAGCGTTCAACATCCTGGAATGATCGAGTGCGTTGTACTTCTTGAAGTCATAGATTACATAGAACAATATTCCGTTAAGTTCCTTAAGGTTTCGCCGAGTGCTCCGTTTTTCACTCTTCATTCGCCTCTTGTTGCTCTTGCTGCCATATTATCCAGAAATTGTATATTTAACATTATAACTTATCATTATGTAATGTCAATATGCACCCCTTTGCAGTCTTCAGATGATTACAAGGTCTTAGAATTTTCCTATGAATTTTTTTTTTTTGTGGCTCAATAGTATAAAAAATGAATTAGTGAGACTGATCTTCCACCGTATATTAATTCTGTGAACTGTTAACGTCATGCAAAATTAACACAAAACCAAAACAGCCTAAATCAAATAAAAAGGATTAATACAAAAAAAAAAGAAGTTTGGAGTCTAATTCTCCAGGAATGAGACAGATTCCAGATCAAATAAGATCTTTTGCTGAACTTCTCAGACTACTAAAACTTTTACACTCCTAAAGCTAACCTTCATTTCTACATTTTCTGGTCTCAAGTCTTCCCAGTGACATTTAAATTCACACATAATTAGACTGTGATAATTTACTTCTAATAGCTGTGAAAATATACAGCAATTAACTTTATAACCTTGAAAACGTTTTAAAAATCGAATAATATTACTGCCCATGACACCTAATGGGATTATTCTTATCGCTAAAATTAGAGTAACAAATAAATAAATAGTTAATAAAGTCTCTTAGGACGTGTATAAATTTATCAAATAATCTTAAAGAAGGACTATGACCCTTAAACATTAAATGGTGACGATGATGAGAGAGAGAGAGAGAGAGAGAGAGAGAGAGAGAGAGAGAGAGAGAGAGAGAGAGATAAATGTAGGATGAATCCTCATACACCCCCATTGATCACTGATGGGTTTCATGATAAAAGAATAGTTCTTGTTCTTTGACATACTGTTAGAAACGTTTAAGAAATAATATCTTTAAATGATTAATATTAGTTCGCAAACCGCATGTACATGGTATGTGGAACGTTTTTCTCTGTAATCTTTTTGATACCATGTATCTACCAAGACATTATTACTCTTAACGCTAAGATATTCTTTAATGCTTTTTTCTTGTTAGACAGATGATTGCAGTATAAAGATAAAAAATGTTTTATTATAATTCGAAGAGCTATTTGTGTCATAGTATTATTACATTCACGTATCATTCCCGAGTTTTTATTTTATTTATTACTGTTGTTCCTGAATGAAGAGGAAAGTTTATTATTTTGATTACTTTTATATCATAGAAATGTTTTCCTTAAATGTTTAACCTCGTTAAAAGTCAGTTTCGAAATAAGTAGCTTTGTCAAGCGCTTGTAAAGTTCTTGGAACTTTCAGGAAGGAAAGGGTATTACAATACTTCCAGATAAAAAACAAAAACTCGGTCCTTCCACTCTTACTCAAATGAATCAGAAGCATATGAAGGCTTGTGAGAACGTTTTTCTCTGCAATCTCTTTGATGGCAGTCTCGCAATGTTTATCAGATCTATTAATTCCGGGAAGGTCGCTCAGAATCAAGCCTTTCCCACAGCACATTACATACATATACAGAGGTTCACTACGGACTGAGTAACAGACGGAACATTTACTTAATCAGTTGTCAATATATAGACGTCAATAACATAAATCGTTCTCAGCTTTATCGCTATCCAGTTATTTGACTTCTCAGCTAAGAAGCATTTATTTACTTCTGACTTACTAACTACATATAATTTGAACCATGGTATTCATGTATGCTATATCCTCAGTATATGCCAGAAAGTTCAGGAATATTGATAGCACAAGCTACATTTAAAATATTCCATCTTTGATCTTTCTATTTATTAGGTACAAGATTCAATTAGTCCTAACTTACATGCCAAGCTTTATAGACCTACTTTACTGATTACGATAATCTGGTCAAATGTGTTTAAATAATCAACAAAAACTGTACACTTTTGGTCGCTCCCATTTCATACGGTCCTGGACAAAAACAGCAACAGTAATATCATAAAATTAATTCTAATGTACATTGCCAGATTAAGAGGAACTATTGCCAAAGCCTTAATTCATAAACAGAGTCCCTAGATTTTATCTGTTTTTAGAGAGAGAGAGAGAGAGAGAGAGAGAGAGAGAGAGAGAGAGAGAGAGAGAGAGAGAGAGAGAGAGAGAGTCTGGTGCACTGATAATCTTGAATAAATATGAGTTTGTAAACATAAAAAAAAATAACTAGATTTTTTGAATAACAACATGTGAAATTGAAAACAGACATATAAACATAAATCCCATGGACATTAATAATATGAATAAATCAATGAGGGAAACTAAGCTTGATTACAAAGTTGTTTTGTCTGTTCCAAATTTAACCTAAATGTAAAGAGGACAAATTTTCCCACCCGGCAAATAATTAGATCTGTTGGTTCTGCTTAATTTCTTCTTAAAACTAATGTTTTCATTCTTGAATGGTAGGCACTCATCCGGACTCTAATGTAAGACTAATGTAGAATTAACGAATGAAGTAAATAGTAAACGTTTCAATAGTGATTCCAGGCTTATGAGTTTCTGTGTAGCAAATATGAGAGGACGAATTCATTCAATTCATATAACAAATGGATAAGTAAAAAAAAATTCTGGCTTTGTTAATCCAAATTTTTTCCGTGAATGCCTATTTGTAAGGAAAAAAAATCGCTGATATATTTAGGCGTTTGTCTCTCAAGCAACAAAGGCTGAAATAACGATCTCCCTGTTCAGTTCAGTAATACAACTTGCGTTCAAACTTTATATCAAAATATGATATTATTTAAGGGAGACAGAGATGTTACAAGGTAAGTTACTAAAAACATCACTAAACCTTTAGATTTCTTCAGTAATACCCAACAATACAATGTCATGATTCTCATTAAAGATGCGAGGAATGGAGTCTCCTAATAGCTCTGTTAATGTCACACTCTCGATCACGTAACTTTTACATTATCTATAAGGAAGTCCCCTGAATAACAAACTACCAAATGAAAGGAACTTCCTATAAAACGACGGTTCCACATATTTTAAGTTACAAGTGATAAATAAAACCAACGCAGTGAACCACAGTTTGTAGAATGTTGTGGCTTTTTCCCGAAAAATACCTTGAAAATAAACTTGATGATAGAAAAGGGGCCATGATGCGATACTTACTTCCCCCTTTTCCTAAAAATACCTGTACATATGCTTTTAAGACTAGTAGGAATTATACTTTTGAATTTTATAATGCATGAATGCTATAGAAAAATTTTCTTTTGTTAAGCGTAATACAAAATACTAAGGTTAAGCATCTTATTTTGTTATGTAATTCATGTATACTAAAAATAATTCTTGATCAACCTGATATACAAGGTTAGGATTAGAGTCATGTATTCTACATTTTGCCCTTTGTCTTCACACAGGGTGAAAAAAAATAAGAGAAAAAAACTAATTCAGTGAAATTTGAGTTTCTAGTTTCTTCTATTTTACACCCATTTTAAGAGGCGAACTATATATATATATGAATTATATATATATATATATATATATATATATATATAGATATATATATATATATATATATATATATATATATATATATATATATATATATATATATATATATATATATATATATATATATATATATATATATATATATATATATATATATATATATATATACTATATATATATATATATATATATATATATATATATATATATAGTATATAAATAAGCTAATAAAATATATATTTCTATTTTGCTTGGCCGATAGATAGACCTCTGTCTACTTGAATCTAATAAAACAAATCTGGTTCAGGGTTTGCTAGCTATCTGGACATTCCAGGGATATTAAGACGCACTCAGAAGGTAATCTTAGCCTAGGGCAGTAACTTGCTGGGATCTTTCTCTCTGGTACAGGAACTGCGACCTGGGGTCAGTCCATCGCCCGCCCCCCCTACAACCAAGCAGAAGTGGTAAAAGTGGTAAAAAAGAATTGAACAACATAAGAAATGTGTGAGATATGCACAAGGGAACAGTGGTATATTTGTACATGTTAGTGAGAACAATCATGCTATAACTGGGAAGGGGCAAAAGGATTGTATATTCTAATAATGCACTGGAAAGGAACATCATTGAATCTAGCTTCATAAAGAAAGTTACAACCATAATATGAATATCAGTCAAGGGATGTATAAACTTGATCCTTTAATATCAAAAGAAATTTGTAAATTGTTTAAACTTTAAGGTAGGCAGTAGAGATATATGAAAATAGGATTATCATATTTGTAAACACAGTACGAGGGTAGTAATGTTAATGAGTTTCCAAACTCCGCCTCCATGACACCTGTCAGGTGTGGATCTGAGGTGGGGTATGGTCTGTTTATCAGCAATGTCCCTGAGAGTCTATTGTGATTTTTAGCCAAATGAGTTTTAAAGGCCACTCCTACCTCGACACCGGCCTGAGTGGGGATATGGAGTCTCTAACGGTTGTGTATGTTCGTCAGTACTGTTCTTGTAGTATATATATTTGTGACGTCTCACACTCTGTATCAGTCCTTCGTCAATGGCTTGGAAATAAAGTCGAAACCGGTCAGGACCTATACCCCGTTTCTTATTTTTCACCTGTGGTAATGTGTGATATATATATATATATATATATATATATATATATATATATATATATATATATATATATATATATATATTATATATATAGTGGGAATGCTTATCATGAGCCTGTTATAGACTCTAAATGAATGATTTCGTTACTTACCTCGATAATTGTATAAAATACGACTGTTGTTGATTCAGAAAATGGTAATAAAACAAGGAACGGGGAATTTAACTTAGCTGAGGGCTCTACTTACAAGGTAGTTGCAAGTAAACACGTTAGGTAAGTTTAGGATTACGTGTATTTACATTAAATGAAATATCAGAAGATGAAATGAGCTAATCAGGCAGGCAAGGCCTGAGAGGTTAATTATAACTGTGAACACCTGAAGGTATATCCGTCAGTGTGACGATGCTGATACAAGGCACAGTCAAGAGAGATTTTCACGTCTAAAAAAGCCTCTGCAAACGGAGAGATTGCGAATAAAAAGCCAGTAAGGACACAGTAAAATATGCATAGGGCAAGGCAAGCACAGGGGGTGCCAAAGAAGCCTTGAACACACGATTTTATGTAATTATTCAAACACAGGCATTTACGTAAAACTACCCCAACAAGGCAAGGTTGATATGGAAATACTGGCACTTAGAAATGAAATAGAATTTAGCATGAGAATTAAAACAGTGTGACTGAATGGAATAACCTTTGCAACAGATCACTTTACCTTATAGAAGAGTTGGTGGCTTCAGCGAGGATGATGGCGGTGAAGGAGGGCTAAGGGCTTCATTGGTAAGACTACTAAGGCCCCATACAAGATAGGACCATGTGGTAGGGGCATGACTCTCTGAAGGAGGCGGGATTGAAAGGGAGAGATGTGTCTCGTTCGCATCCAGCTAGGTCTCTGCCTCGTTCCATCGGTCAGGCCCTCATCAGACCTCGGTTAGGGGTTAGTTCGAGAGAAAGTGGGAGAGATTATACTGAGCGAAGTTAATGGGTTTTGAGGAGGAGCCAACATTCCTTTCACCCTTCCTTGTCAGGCAGTGCTAAGCAATGTACTTTGTTTTTATTTTTCAGCTTTAAGTTGAGCGTTTGGTGGCTTGGATGCTTGGGAAGATGTATCAATATATATATATATATATATATATATATATATATATATATATATACATAATATATATATATATATATATATATATATATATATATATATATATATATATATATATATATATATATATATATATATATATATTTTTATGTAATCAGCTATCGTCGTGGGGATGGGTTGACATCGTTCCAAGTACAGAACCTGAATTCGACAGAATTGTATACAACCAAGTCAGTATCATCTTACAACTCTATTGACAAACGAGTGGCTAAGAGCAACTGTGTAAAATCCTGTCAAAAGCTTTTTCTAAATCAAAGTCCTAGGTTCGAATCCTGGCCTGGGGACAGCACTTATCGGTCATAACTATATTTAGGTGTAAGTTATTCATGGTGAAGTGAGTTTGAAAGTAATTTTGTGTAATAATATTTGTGAATAATAAAAAGAAAGTCACACATGTTAAGTGACAAATATGACGTCCCTCTCATTCATTCAGATGATATAATTATGGAGCTGGTGGGCGTATAATTCTAATGAACGTTGCGGAAAGACAATAATGGTTGCAGAATGATAAAGCATAATAAAAATGGTAAGACCGTTTAAATACCATAAATAATCAATAACTTTATTTTCGATGTTCTCGAATTAAAATTTGCTGAGTAAGAAACGGGAGCGAAAAACTGGGTCACCCTTATAATCGAGAAAAAATTGGGAAATACCGTATACTTTTTATTTAAAAGGAACGCCTCCAGAAAATCGGTTGCCGATACCCAATAACACAAAAGTGTTCAAATCTTAAGAGGTAAGAGGCGTCCCGTATTGTTGTTTTCAATTTTCTACGCGGTCGGACTCACTCCTGTTTCTCGTTGCATTCTTAACTGAATTTTCAAGAATTTTTTGTGCGCGAAACCCAGTTTAAAAATTGTTCTTTTTTTCTTTTTTTTTTAATTCCCTGCAATTAAGTGGCTTAGAGTTTCTGTAAGTTAACTTAGGTCGGAAAGTGCAAAATGTGCTTCCAAACTTTTGTCATTTTGATTTGTTTATGTTAAATATCACTGAATTTAAAGTTAATGGTTTGAAATTTTGTCTTCCTGTTTCAGATTTCTTTTAGCTTTTGGTCTTTGTGTGTGTCACTGGAAGGAATACAAAATGGTTTAACTAGGTAAATATTATTCATATATCCCAGGATAAATCTAGAGGAGAGGAGGACGTATATTTATCCTGACTTGTGTTGTTTCTATTTATGTTGACGTTTAGTTTGACGCTGTCGCTCCTCTAGGTCGGTCCTTAATCTTTTGTTCTGTAACCCCTTTCACGGATAGTTTTCAATTTTAGTTTACTGTATAGTCTGTTACCTTTCATTTTATTGTAATGATTTTTAAAAAAATTTGCTCTTTAATTTAAAGTTTGTGTACATTTCTGAAATTTTTGTATGAATAATTTTCAGCTTTTATTTTTAGCTTTACGATTTTACAAAGAATTTTATTTTTATTTTAACAGCCCTGATGATGTAACTAAATAAAGTTGATAGTTACTCTGAAATTATATATTGGAATATATAGTCATATATATATATATATATATATATATATATATATATATATATATATATCTGTGTGTCCTCTGCCCTATATTGATGATTATATATATATATATATATATATATATATATATATATATATATATTAAATATATATACATCTATATATATATATATATATATATATATATATATATATATATATATATATATATATATATATATATATATATATATATATATATATATATTGCTAGATGTGTTAGAAAACACATCTGACCATAAGTTATGCCTTTCTTGCCTGATGTAAGACGATGCTTTTCCGCTCGCAGAAACTCACGTCTAGTCAGAAATTCATGGCAATAAATTAGTAAGTACTGAGACGATTCCCTATACTCATCCCGCTCCTCCAATTTAATGACTGGCATATGTTTTTGACAAAGGGCTTCGTCATACTTTGGGATGGTACAAAAAATAGGTTGTTATTTCTTTATATCAGATTTTTTTACTGCATTTATGGAATCTGTTTTCAGCAGACTTTGGTTTCCTTATTTCTTTTCATTTTTATTTGCTTCATTTCGAGCACACTGCAGTAAGTTACAACTATTCGCCGAGAAAATTACACCAAAATGGGTTCATTCCTATTAAAATTTATATTGTTCAGACTGTTCAAAGATATACCTAAAATTTTGGTAGAAAATCAAATGCAATATTTTACTCTTATCCTTAACGCATTTATGGTTTAAAGATCACTTGAAGGCAGCGTTGTATAATGCTGAAACATTATATTTCTCGAATACTTTACTTGAGGCAAAAACACTTTTACTGCCAAGGAAAGACGGTTTGGTTTTCATCCTACTTAAAATCATCAGTTTGAGTTTTTTTTATTATAATTTTAAAAATTAATAGGATGAATTATAACCCTAATGCTTAATAATGGTAATAAACTGGAGTTTCCTTGAATGAAAAAAATAGCTTTACATAAACGAATGAAAGAAAAATATCACAAAGTTTATACATGGCCAGTGAGAGATGGCTGCGCCGCCTTCCCTCTGCAACATGAAAACATTAACCATCACAATGCATTGCATGTTATGGACAAGTATTGCATTCTGCTACTAAATTACCTGAACAGACTGTAAATTAGGAAAAAGGGAAGATGGCGATATTTAGAGCAATAATCAGGGGAAATATAAAATTATGTTTATGAGTACAGAGTCGAAAGCTTTTATTTTTTATTTATAATCTATTGAACGGTATTGTTTTTGAATGCAGTTTTTTAGTCAATCATAATAGCAGATTTTCACTGAATATTTCCGGTCACAATATAGTGATGCTCCGAAGACAATTGAGAGCAAAGTTAAAAATAAATCACTCTGAAATAAAAAGGAAAATAACACATTGACTCTCACAATCATGACAATATTTTAATCTCGTAAAATGAAATCTCAAAGATAATCGAATTAGGATATAGGACAAGCAAGTCTTTTGAATCTTCAGTGTATACTTTCTTTGCTGTAGACCTACGTGACGATTTTTTTCCGTTTTGCTGTTATCTTTCCCAATGCTTGGTTCAAATTTTAGTCTCTCTAAACCATTCCATAACCCACCCATCAACAACCTTTCCAACTCACATCGTAGACAATTTACTGATAACGGTAACTGATAGGTCTATCTCTTCCCGATATGAAACTTGAAGTTAGGGAGAAGGGAAGCTCTTCCTCGCCTCTTAGATTTATAGGAATTTGTTATCTGTTTCACGTAGTTGTCCTGGAGACCACTGGCACTTCCTGAGGTTGTTATGACTTTTGCTCATTTTTTTTTATCTAACTACGCATCTAAGTCTCAAACAACCTGTATATAAAGCTATTGAGAGAGAGAGAGAGAGAGAGAGAGAGAGAGAGAGAGAGAGAGAGAGAGAGAGAGAGAGAGAGAATGGCAAACATGGACGTTACCATCAACCGTATATGAATATTCAACTACACTTAAGGTAAAAACTGTAACAGTTGGCATTATGAACAGAAATATGATAGTCCCAAAAAGACACTTGTAACCGAGAATCAATTGTTTTACATAAGCAATTTAGTAGCACTAGATATGCATTAAATTGTAACTCTCTTACCATTCCACATGTGAGGCTTAATACCGCTGTTTTCCAAGAGTCTTATAGACTATAATCAGATTGCAGAATGATCTTACTGGTCGTGTAGTTAAATCGTTGAAACTGCAGAACTCCAAACTCTGTGAAAATGCATTTTTTTTCCAGAGTTTACTTGTTTCATGTTATTTTTTGGGACCTTTCGGTCTTGCAGTTCTTCTGCACTTCAGTATTTGTATATCTGATTTAACAATAAGGCCTTTTCCAAATATGGTTGCAGACTATCGGACAACAACAACAACAATAACAATAATAATAATAATAATAATAATAATAATAATAATAATAATAATAATAATAATAATAATAATAATAATAAGACTAAGAAGTTCTTAAAAAATTGGCCGAGCGTTCTGCCAATGTATGAAGTGAATGCGGTCGACTGGTGACGGGTTTTCTCTTTATAGTTCATGAAGAAAGAGCAAGTGAATGTTGAGGAAATTTTATAACTTTTTGGGTATCATTTTTGTATGAATATTTTTAAAGAAATGAAAAGAAAATTTTTGATGTATGTACAACCTACTTGGAAGAAAAAAAGAAATAAATAACATTAATTTTATATGGTTTAATTTTATACGAAGGAAAAAGCCGATAGAAATAGAAAACAGCTGATAAGGAAGCATTGCTATGTTCTTATCCTTCAAAGAAAACAAAACCTTTATTTTTGACGAATGGGGCTTATATTTATTATCATTACCAACTGTACGACTCAAAAATGCATACTAAGTTCTAGAACATAATTTATGGACAACAAAATTACATTTCACTATCGTTTATGCATTATGACTAATTTTTGGACAGCAAATGAGTTCTTTACATATACAAGAATATTCATTGTTTAATGCTTATGGCTTTCATTTGAGAAGACTTTTGATATAGTTCTACCGATACTTTAGTGTTTTTCTCTCCTATTCATGTTTTGTCTAATGTCTATGTAAATATCTGAAAGGTTTTAAAAGGCAACAAGCGTACGTAAAGTATGAGTTACAAATTATAGAAATAATATATTAACGAATAGCCGGAAAAGCAAAATCAGTGAAGATTCCAATTCTGTATCCCAAATATTCTACCAATATACGTTTTACATTTGTTGTTGTTGTATTTTTTTAATGTTATAAATTCTTCTTGCTGCTGTTAGAGCATTGTCTAATAAAGGATCAGGATATTTAGAGTTTTTGCCTGTATTCCTAATTATATCTATTTCATCATCAATTTACATATTCAAAATGTCCTTAGAAACGTGGATGTGAAACTGATTCCTTCACTTACTTCCGTTAGCCAGAATAAAAGCGTAAACATTCTGTTCACACTGCATTAACCCATTACCACTTCTCTGGTTTAGGCAATTCAAAAAGAGTAGGTTATCGTTCTTCCTTCTGTATAATGAAGTTTACTGATGGGGCCAGTTCATGAATTTACTAAGGAAGCTTTATTTCTTTCCCTAACCGAATGCATATAATGTCGTCGCAATTTCTTAACCATACTACTGTCGTGGTGTGATTTTGTTTAATAATATGCTTTCAAAATATTCCGTGAAAAAATTGCTTAAAAATGATAATTTTATTGTAAGGGACTTTAGAAGAAGATCTGGTTCCACTTAATCAACCTTAATCGTAGCTCCTCTTTAATTCATTATTATTTGGCCAACTTTCGCTTTACAGCGAACTGAACATACAGTAGTCTGCAGTCAGTTAGGAAAAACCATAACTGCAATAATGTGATCGAGGAGGACTCCCACATTAAAAGTAATCAATATTTTAATTTTCGTTATCTCCTCTTTTGCAGCTTTCATTTGGATCCCACATTAATCAAATCGACAGAACTTCCATTTAAAACGCCTTTGAGAGAGGACATTGAAATGATGTTAATCTAACCATTTCTAGTGTTCATATTGTTAGCTGAAAAGGCGATTTCATCCATGCTCCCATTTTGAATGTAAATTAACGTGAACAATCTTTTAGGGACTGTGATGAATTTGAAAAATAGATTTATGTGATTAGAGTTTCCATCTGTTCAGGAATATTCAGGGCTGAAAGCGTATACACACTCTGTGAAATTTCGTAACAGTCTTCGTAGAAACGTTGAGGGTAATTTGATATTCTGTGCTTCTACTTAGTTCTGGGCGTTATAAGAAAACGCTTTTTAGCTATTAACTGACGTTAAGTGAGGTTTCTTAGAAATATAATTCTCATTTGCTGAGGCTTATGAGATTAACATTTGTAGCTGTATCACACTTAAGCTTCATATCGCTTGAATAAAACAAATTAGTTATTCATCCTTACCGTGGGTCATACACTATTATTTTTACCTGCTTCCTCAACTTATGAGTTTATCACACCTAAGAGAAAATATTTCCATTTTGCTATTAAAGGTATTTCCTCAGTCAATGAAATCCCGAATTTATTTAACTTTGTTTTCATATTTGCTTCTTTGTCAGTAGTGTTACGAAGAATGTTATTTAACCATTATTTGTACAAAGGGTGGCCCTCCTAGCCACAGCAATAGTGATCATATCGAAGGAGTGATTAGAAGGCAACATTTCATGGAAGGGGCTTTTCTGGTGAGATTCGCTTAGACTTGTTTGAAATGTTCTACTCTTAAGATTTATTCGTGTAATGCAACCATTGTTTTGGGATTTACAGCAAGTAATGGCAATTGCTGACTCTTCGACTGCTGCGCGTTACAACATTCAGCAATAACTAATTTAGTTACTGATATACTAGCTTTTTTGGCTCAAGAGTGCGAAATAATTTCTTGAAAAAAACTCTCTCTCTCTCTCTCTCTCTCTCTCTCTCTCTCTCTATATATATATATATATATATATATATATATATGTATATATATATATATATATATATATATATATATATATATATATATATATATATATATATATATATATATATATATATATATATATATATATATATATATATATATATATATATATATATATATATATATATATATCATTCTCATCATCGCACCATTTTTTATGTTTAAGGGTCATAGTCCTTCTTTAAGATTATCTGATAAATTTATACACGTCCTACGAGACTTTATTAACTATTTATTTATTTGTTACTCTAATTTTGGCAATATAAAGTTAATTCCATTAGGTGTCATGGGCAGTAATATGATTCGATTTTTAAAAAGTTTCAAGGTTATAAAGTTAATTGTTGTATATTTTCACAGTTATTAAAAGTAAATTATCACAGTCTACTTATGTGTGAATTTCAATGTCACTGAGAAGACTTGAGACCAGAAAATGTAGAAATGAAGGTTAGCTTTAGAAGTGTAAAAGTTTTAGTAATCTGAGAAGTTCAGTAAAAGATCTTATTTGATCTGGAATCTGTCTCATTCCTGGAGGAATTACACTCCCAATTTCTTTTTTTGTAATGACCCTTTGTATTTGGTTTTGGCTGTTTCGTGTCAATTTTGCATGACGTTAACAGTTCACAGAATTAGTATATGGTGGAAAATCAGTCTCACTAATTCATTTTTTATACTATTGAGCCACAAAAAGAATTCATACGAAAATTCTAAGACCTTGTAATCATCTGAAGACTGCAAAGGGGTGCAATATTGACATTACATAATTATAAGTTATGATGTTAAATATACAATTTCTGGATAATATGGCAGCAAGAGAAACAAGAGCAAATGAAGAGTGAAAAACGGAGCACTCGGTGAAATTTAAGGAACTTAACGGAATATTGGTCTATATGTACTCTATGGCTTCAAGAAGTACAACGCACTCGATCATTCCAG
>NC_089794.1:61926860-61966860 GCF_040412425.1 Macrobrachium rosenbergii | reverse complement strand
AATTTTCAGACACATTGTGTTGTGTTATTTTCCCAGTTGCGCAGGCTTTTGCAATGTTATGTGACAAAGACTGGTCTTCCTTTAACAAATGAACAGAGCTGTTTCAGCTTCCGTTGGTATCAGTGGCTTCAGAGTTAAGGAATCAGCAACGGCTCCTTTTAGAGGAAGAACGCACATGTCTGCGCAGATCTGAGGTTGGCTATGGACCGACTTGTTTGTCCCACTTCAGTGAGGATTTGGTGGCTGCTGGCAGGGCCGGTATTCCCTTGGGTAAACACATGTGCTGGAAAATTCTAATACCAGTAAACAGCTCAAAACAAGATTAGGGTTGTAAGTCACCTCTACAACAAGGGGCAGAATGGCTACCTAGCATTTGGATGCCCTTATCGTTCTAACTTGCGAGTACCTGAGTTGACCTTTTCCAAAAGCCCATCCCAAAAACTTTCCTCTTGTAGGGTGGTTTATAGCCCCATCCCTGGGTCCTAGTCTAATTATCTTATCCACAGATTCTTGCAATAGAGGTGGTTGCAGCTCAATAATTATGACAGCTCTCCATTTTAAGCGGGCATTCCATTCCCTTTCGGGAGTGAAGGTCTGTATGAGAAAAGAGCTGCCAACCTCTAAGACTTTTACTAGGTCTTGTCTATGCGATGCAGCTAAATTAAGGGGACACACCTAACTTCTAGGGGAAAGATGACTTTACCAATTGACTTAACTTAAAAAATCATAACACTACTCAAAGGTGTCTATGGATATTTAATTATCTTTTGTATACAACAATCAAAATACATTCCAAACAAGTTTCAATTTCCTGCTTATGTTATATAAGATTAGCTGCTGTAGCATCCATTCAATTGACAATGAGCTATTTATGTACATCAAGTTTTATAAAGTATAATGTCTCTTACTTCCATGACAAATGTAAACCCGAAGGAATAATAAATGCAACTCAATGTATAAATGGCTAGAATGTGTCCTTTAGCTTGGAAGGCTAGAGGACAGGTCTTATCTCATTTAACTTGTCTGACATAGGTAGTATAACCCAACGAGAGGTACCCAAACACCCTCCTCTGGATTTTAGGGTGCCTGGTATACACTTTACTCAAATGAGGCACTGTGCCAAGAGTGCCAGGAGCTCAATAGCTCTGATACATGGGGCAGTAATTATCACTGCACTATTATCAAAATTATTTGATTTAAGATTACAAAGGTTACTACTACTATATACAGGTTGTGGGTGCAGTTAGTGCCTGGAGAGCACATCTGCTATCTTGTCATCTGTGCCCTTGATGAGCTGCATCGTCCAGTTATAGTCTTGGAGGTTCAAGCACTATCTCATCAGTCTTTTGTTCTGGTTCTGAAATTTGTCACGTAGATTAACGGGTTGTGATCCATTAGGACAGTTAGCGGGAACTGGTGGTCCACGTTGTAGAACTCGAAGTGCTTAACCCTTAAGGGACGGGATAATTATATATAATGCACACCCCCAGACCTGGCAAACTTTAAGATTAACCAATTTAAGAAAAAAACACATCAATGGAAAGAGGAAGATATGCAAATGCACAAGATGTAAGAAAAATATTCTAAAAAATTTTCCCTACCTTCCACAGGGAGTTGAAAATGACTATTTACAACCTTGGATGGGGCTTCTTTTACAAAACACTTGTAAATTTTACCAAGTTATACACGTTTTTGCTAATAAGTTATTTTATTTTATTTTGTAAAATTACAATTACAACTCACACAGTATCATAACAGATAAGAACTAAAATCAGTAACAAATTCTGAGCATATTTGTTGTAAAATATTTACGTAAATTTATTGAGATCGGGAAATGCAGTAACTTTTTTGGATTTATACGTTTTTTTCTAATATTTCATTGCAAAATTACAACTACAACTGACATCATATCATAAAAGACAAGAACTAAAACCAACAGTAATCTGTGGGTATATTTATGAGCAAATAAATAAAAAGATGTCATGGCAGAGAGAGGACTGAGACATTCCCCCTCCAAGTCAAGAACAATACTGAAGTTCCCAAGACGCCCATGATTGAGCTGAGGTGAATTCTTTAGTTGCCACAATTCATTTATGGGCCACTGAAGTACTGGAAACTCTTTCCCGCTTGATAGAGACAAATCGTATGGTGTGTAATATTAATCCTGATCAGAGAGGATCCGTTCGCCACCCAAAACCTGTTTTAGATCCTCTTTTGAGGGGATCCATCCATTTATGGTTAATTGCCAAAACCAGCCCAAGAAGCTCTTTCTCAACTGTACTATACCTCACCTGTGCCGGGTTTAATTTCTTTGAGTAGTAGGCTACGGGATGGCACATCTTGTCCCTCTCCTGAAAACAAGACCACACCTATTCCTACATCGCTGACATTGACAGCAAGGTAGAATGGGCGATTATAGACCGGGGTTCTAAGTGCTGGCTTGCTGATAAGAACTTCCTTGAGGTGGTCATAGGCTTTCTTGCACTCTGGAGTGCAGCGGAATCCCTGGTTATCATTGAACAGTTGGGTGATGGGAGCAGCTGCCTCCGAGAGGTTTGGTATGAATCACCTAAAGCATTGGACCATTCCCAAGAACCTCTGGGCGTCCCTTTTCTTGGTCGAGGGCATATCTCTAATGGCCTGGATGTTTGCATCCTTTGGCCATAGTTTGCTATTTCCTATGATGTGGCCTAGATAGGTAATTTCTGTCATGCCGAAATGGCATCATACGCTACTTTAACGTAATAGAAATTTAATGATAGAATATGCCATTTCTAGCAGCAAGTATTTATTCTGCGTTAAATGTAAATGTCTCCATTGATATTTTGCCTCGAAATTAATTGCTATGCAGAAATTTAAGTTAGAATATAGGGCACCAAAGGGAGGTGAGAGAGAAATAAATTAATATCTTTAAATGAGTTTGCTTGCTGGTAATCATTCTTACCCGATCTAGGCTGTGAATGCTAACTTGGTTGGGGAGGTGCAACTAAGGAAACTTCTTTCCAAGCAACCTCACCTGCTTTTACCATAATAACATAATGGATAAAAGAATAAAATTAATTTAAAATTTTTTTTTTAAATGTGTGTGTTTCATTTGCCCCTTCATCAATTCTCTCCTCCTTCCCTTAAGCCTTTAATCCCTCTGTCTGTTAAAAATGACTACATAAGAGTCTAATTTCTAGGTGTGGTCTCTGAAGATGGCGTCGGATGACTGGAAAGGGAGGAGCCAAAAAAGAGAAAGTCTGGCTGCCCTGCCACTCAGGAATGCCCTATGTTGATAATGCTACAGAACATGAGGTGGAGATTGACTTCTGTGCCATCTACAATGATGCCCAGGCGTAATTCTCCCGAGGTTATAAATGGACCATGAAACAGCAGTCAGAGAGAGAAACACTCAGAACTCCATCAAAGACAGATGTCCTTACTTTTTCCTGTCCCTTGTACCCGACTCATGTTCAACCCCGAGGTTTGGACCAGTACACTTTTCTTGTGATATCCTTTCATTTCCCTCTCTCCAGCCCTGGCGCCCCTATTGGCCGAGGACACTGTCATCTCGATGAAGGTAATGTACCAGAATAAGGTTTCTCAGTCAGTCACGATCCTGTTATTTCTCTGTCTGATTTATTTTCTATTTCCATTGTGCGATCACCTTCAGTAATTGTGTTGAAGTATCAGGTGTTAATGTAATTGTGCAACCAGTGTTGAACTGAGTCATTTGGCACCATTTGTGCATTCCCTCAGTTCACTTTGAGCGTATTGTTATTCTTGCAAGTAACTGTCTTGCATCTCTTGCAGATCGGCCTTGGCTGTGGAACCACTCTCGGCTATATCCTATGTGCAGTGGCCTTATGCCACCCCTTAATCTACCCCTCTGCAATTTTCCTGTTATGAAGACATCATCGGTGTAGTGTATTTCTCCTGTGTAGGATTCATTCACTTAGCAGGCCCTTGTTATTACCTGTCCAGTAATTCTTCATTCTTCTGATCTGTTTGTTATGTAAAGATAATTCATTAAGAGAACCCTTGAGTTTAGGTAATCTTCCCTCACATGAAGAATGCCCTAAGCCAGCATTGTTCCCTTGATTTATTCATCTA
The DNA here is from genome assembly GCF_040412425.1 of Macrobrachium rosenbergii. Taxonomy (NCBI): domain Eukaryota; kingdom Metazoa; phylum Arthropoda; class Malacostraca; order Decapoda; family Palaemonidae; genus Macrobrachium; species Macrobrachium rosenbergii. The sequence goes on along the minus strand of NC_089794.1, from coordinate 61,962,765 downwards.
CAGAGTTGCCTTAACCTATCTTATTAGTCAGATTTTTAATCAAATATAGTAGATTTCTTGACAATGTAAAGGACTCCCTGCGATCATCCATTGCTGCACAGAATCCAGTAAGTATCTAAGGCACAAACGTAGCAATATATATGTATATATAAATAATATATATATATATATATATATATATATATATATATATATATATATATATATATATATATATACATATATATATATATATATATGTATGTATGTATATATGTATATATATATCATACATTTATCTTCGTTTATCTGCAATGATGTCCACAGTAGGTGGAATCATGCGCCAAATATAACCACTTAATGTGCAAGATTATTCAAGGAGGACAAATAAACACTGACAAAAAAACACTTAATATTTAATACATAAAGATCAGACAAAAGTAACACCTGAAATTCGTAAAATATATAAATCAAATGAATAACAAACACCCTTAATTAACAACAATCAAAACCCACTCACTCAAATAATGTCAGATGGCAAAACACTTTTACCCAAAAAGGAGTGGACACAGAAAACAAGAGAATGGTAAAAAAGAAGCGGAATATCCTAACATATTACATGCTAAACATAATAATAATAATAATTAATAAAAAACAGATTAAGACTTTCATGTATATAATGTGGTCTCCTAAATAAATCAGATACCAAAAGATAACAGGGCCTAGACAGCAGTAACTCCCAAAACAGTGTGATCCGGTCAAGTTGATGACCTCAACAAATAAAGAAGTACTTTACCAGGTATCAGAGAGGTCCCCCAGGCAGTAATTAGCCTAACTGGGCCAGAGGCGAAGTGCTGGAATCCTGCAACTCCAATATTTGTGGAACCACAGCCACAGGATGAATGATCCTATAAAACCTTCCAGGTACTGAGAAGGACGGGTCCAACAGCTCCAAAAGCCAAGGGCAGGATATCTAAAAAAGTCTGGTAAGAACAGCAGCATCATCAACAGGCAAATCAGCCACATCTTGATATATGGCTCAGAACACACTGCCTTCTTAGTGTGAGGAATCACAGGAGGAATCCTCATCAGTGGACGGGGCAAAAGCATTGTCAAGCCATAAAAAGAGAAAACAAAATGGTAAATAACAAGTAAACTATCAAAGGGCCGGTGAGGAGGAAACTAGAGACCTTACAAAATATTGCCAAAACGACTTGATATTAAAATTACAAAATAACACAATACTAAGATATTAAAAGACAAATATATATAGACATATGTATATATATATATATATATATATATATATATATATATATATATATATATATATATATATATATATATATATATATATATGTATATGTGTGTGTGTGTGTGTGTGTGTGTGTGTGTGTATGTGTGTGTGTGTTACCCAGTGATGATGTAACTTCAGTGCTTGCCTGTTACCGCAAAGTCGAGACATCTTGCCCTGTTGGTAGCCTTGGTAGCAACCGTGCGGAAAGGACTGCTGGTTCCACCCTGGTACCCACTCACCCTGCATCCTCCCTCACTCTCTCAATCTCTCTCTCTCTCTCTCTCTCTCTCTCTCTCTCTCTCTCTCTCTCTCTCTCTCTCACAGGACTACAGCGAAACACGCTTTACCCAAAATAATTTATTTAGCAAAATTTAACATAACTAGATTGAAGAAATGGACTAAAATGTTTGACAAATCTGACATAACTCGATTTCAAGAAATAAGCAATAGTTTAAAAGGTTATATTCCAATTCCCCAAAGACCATTTATAAACATAGTCATATTCCGCAACTTGTGTAACGATATAATGATATATGAATGACGTAAATATGACAGAGAGAAAAAGAACTGGGAAGAGAACTAGTGATATTTATATATATATATATATGTATATGTATATGTATATATATATATATATATATATATATATATATATATATATATATATATATATATATATATATATATATATATATATAGAATTACTAAAAGGACCTCATTCAAACTGGATGGTATCTAATGGAGTTTTATTCAAAAGTTACAAGCTTTCTTGGACAAACAGTCCACATTATCAAGTATCCGTACAATGAGCAAACGCATAGTCCGGCTGTATTTATATCTGTGTGCTGGGTACTTTAATCCTATAATCGCTTAGCTCTTCCTGTGTGACCTCCACCCTCTCTTGACCTTGGTCTTTCTCTGATCCCTGGTTCCAGATGTCCGTTTTCCGTGCGTTCTCTTGCGTTTTTTCTTCGTTTCCTTGCTACTGTGGAGTATATGATTTTTCTAGATATGCTGTCTTCAAAGCCGTTTCCGGTGTTCCCTGCCATCGTGTTGTTGGCGCAAGTTATGAAGGCGTTCTCTACAACCAGTCTAGATGTTTTGTTGGTGTTCCTGTACAGAAAACTCATATTTTCCCAGTCTATTCTGTGATCATTTTCCCAACAGTGTTTGGCAACTGCCGACGTCTGATTATAATGCCTTATGTTCTGCAGATGTTGTTTGCTTCGCTCTTTACATGATTTGCCAGTTTCGCCATAGTACCCTTCTTCACAGTCTAGACACGCTGCCATATAAACCCCCTCTAATCTCTTCCCCTCTACCGACTTTTTGTTTCTAACTATTTTATTCCTAATGGTGTTTTTGTAGCTGCCTATCAATTTGAAATTATTTAGCTTCCTGTTGATGGGTGCAATAGAGTTGTTGTCCGGAACTGTAATTATTTTCTTTCCTACCAAATGTTCCTTTTCAATCCTTTCCCTCTCCCAAAAATAGTTTTTCCTTGCTTTGATATGTGCCCACTCCCACCAATACTTAGGGTAGCCTAATCTCCTAAAACTCTCCCTCAGGTAATCCAACTCTTCGTCTAAAAATTCGGGACTGCAAAATCCTATAAGCCCTGATGGCCAACCCTGTCATTAATCCTATTTTTATTTCTTTCCTTCCTATGACTGGAGAACCTATGTATGTATGAATTGGTGTGTGTCTTCTTCCTATATACCTTGAATTTTAAATTCTCCCTACCCTCTTGACCAGGACATCCAAGAAAGGAATTTCTCCTTCCTTCTCTTCTTCTAATGTGAACTTGATGTGTTCATTTAGTTTATTTATGTTTTCTAAAAACTTGTGTAGATCTTCCCTTTCTCCTTGTAAATGATCAAGATGTCATCAACGTATCTTACCCATTTTACGATATTTAAGTTCCCTTTATTTACTTTGCCCACCTCTTCCTTTTCAAACCATTCCATAAAGATATTGGCTAGAATTGGTGAAAGACTTGAACCCATGGCCACGCCATTTTTTTGTATATAATGGTTTTCGCCCCACCTGAAAACATTAACACTGAGGGCCGCTGTTAGCATTTTTATTAAAACGTCATGATCTATGTCGCATGTATAGACCCCCTCCTCCATATTCTTTTTTATTATTTCCATCGTCGTCTTTACTGGTACGTTAGTGAACAGGGAAGTTACATCCAAACTTGCAAATTTGCAGTCTTTTACGTTAATTTTGGATAATTCGTCTATCAGGTTCATGTTATGTTTTAAATGCCCTTCGGATACTAAGCCTACCCATTTTCCCATTATGTTGGAAAGAAATTTCTCCAGCCTCCTCTGCGGTGATCTCGTCGATGCCACGATCGGTCTTAGCGGGCACCCTTCCTTGTGGATCTTAGGGCTACCATAAATATATGGGATCTCTGGACTTTCCATTGATTTTACTCTATGTTCTAATTCTTTTCTTTTGGTTTTGTCGTGGATTTTTGTCAACGCTTCCCTTACTTCTTTGTTAAAATTGCACTGTACCCCCCTAATGTCCGGTTTTTTGTTGCAAACCTCATATGTGTTTTCATCGTTTAACAGTTGTTCTAACTTATTCTCGTATTCTGCGGCGTCCATTACTACAACCGCCCCCCCTTTGTCTGCCTTACAAATCTTTATGTCCTTGTATTTTCCTAACCTATCAAGGGCCTTACGTAACCTCTCCGGAAACACGAATCTGTTCGACCTAATCCCCGCCCACATGGCCCCCCTGCAAAAAGCTGCTTCATCCCCATTTTTGTTCTTATCTAGTTCCCTTAAGCTTGATCATTTACAAGGGAGAAAGGGAAGATCTACACAAGTTTTTAGAAAACATAAATAAACTAAATGAACACATCAAGTTCACATTAGAAGAAGAGAAGGAAGGAGAAATTCCTTTCTTGGATGTCCTGGTCAAGAGGGTAGGGGAGAATTTAAAATTCAAGGTATATAGGAAGAAGACACACACCAATTCATACATACATAGGTTCTCCAGTCATAGGAAAGAAATAAAAATAGGATTAATGACAGGGTTGGCCATCAGGGCTTATAGGATTTGCAGTCCCGAATTTTTAGACGAAGAGTTGGATTACCTGAGGGAGAGTTTTAGGAGATTAGGCTACCCTAAGTATTGGTGGGAGTGGGCACATATCAAAGCAAGGAAAACTATTTTGGGGAGAGGGAAAGGATTGAAAAGGAACATTTGGTAGGAAAGAAAATAATTACAGTTCCGGACAACAACTCTATTGCACCCATCAACAGGAAGCTAAATAATTTCAAATTGATAGGCAGCTACAAAAACACCATTAGGAATAAAATAGTTAGAAACAAAAAGTCGGTAGAGGGGGAAGAGATTAGAGGGGGCTTATATGGCAGCGTGTCTAGACTGTGAAGAAGGGTACTATGGCGAAACTGGCAAATCATGTAAAGAGCGAAGCAAACAACATCTGCAGAACATAAGGCATTATAATCAGACGTCGGCAGTTGCCAAACACTGTTGGGAAAATGATCACAGAATAGACTGGGAAAATATGAGTTTTCTGTACAGGAACACCAACAAAACATCTAGACTGGTTGTAGAGAACGCCTTCATAACTTGCGCCAACAACACGATGGCAGGGAACACCGGAAACGGCTTTGAAGACAGCATATCTAGAAAAATCATATACTCCACAGTAGCAAGGAAACGAAGAAAAAACGCAAGAGAACGCACGGAAAACGGACATCTGGAACCAGGGATCAGAGAAAGACCAAGGTCAAGAGAGGGTGGAGGTCACACAGGAAGAGCTAGGCGATTATAGGATTAAAAGTACCCAGCACACAGATATAAATACAGCCGGACTATGCGTTTGCTCATTGTACGGATACTTGATAATGTGGACTGTTTGTCCAAGAAAGCTTGTAACTTTTTGAATAAAAACTCCATTAGATACCATCCAGTTTGAATGAGGTCCTTTTAGTAATTCTACTAATGCACAGAACAATTGTGTATGTGATAAAGTTAATATATATATATATATATATATATATATATATATATATATATATATATATATATATATATATATATATATATATATATATATATATATATATATAGAGAGAGAGAGAGAGAGAGAGAGAGAGAGAGAGAGAGACAGAATAGCAAAACAGGATGTGTTATGCTCAGGTAGTCAAAACAGGGCGTGAGTGTTGTGATTATGTAGCCAAACATTGGCACAGCATTGGCGAAGATTAATCACCATTGAAATCATAGAGGAATGCCATAAATGCCTTACCTATGAAGCTGACATTTTTAATCTCGCCGGAAATCTTGATTTCCGGTGATGTAATTATTCCCACCTACTAAGGAGGGGTTAATTCATCTAATTACACCCAGAGGACGTCCTTAGAAAAGCCTTCAGCCAATTAAACGTCTACCAAGGGGCTGGACAGAAGCTGTTGCCTGCCTATTTTAAGAGGGGCATTCCATTTTGAAAATCCTTCAAAAGGGAAGGAGGAGAAGCAGAGAGACAGAGAATAGCAGATAGAAGCAGAGAGAGAAGGAGTCTTAGAAGAATGAGGTTGTAGGCATCGCCAGTTGTGGGTTGTTAACCAGAGTCAAGAAAGCAATGCTCACACTTTGACTCACACTTCGTCTCACACATTGATTCACTTAACTTGTAAATAATTACTGTATATTTTACTAAGTGTTAATGAAGTAAGAAAGCTGCACTGTGTCTTTCTAAAGCCTCCTGAGACTCAACACTACTGCAATAACAAAGCCAGAAACGATAAAGCAACTAAAGGAAATAATAAACTTCTTTACATGGGCAACGAATAAAAGCATAACAGAAGGTGGTAAAGAAACATAACAAAATGTACTTATCATCAAATAAAAAGGTGACAATAACAAAAACATAACATAAATGGTGCCAGCTGTAATGGGATCTGCAGAAGACATAAATAAAAGTGCAGCGTGATGAACGAACAATTAACATACACACACAAGAGTTTAAAAACAATCCTGCTACAAAACATTGACGGCCGAAACAGAGTGAAGGACATAACAAGTGATGAAGTGAATAAAAAAAAATTTAAAACATTCCTGCTACAAAACATCAACAGAACAAGGTGAATCATAACATCGACGAAAACAAAGATTGAACCACGAAAACGCAAGCATCCCGCTACAAACGTTAACAGTCAAAACATTCAAAGTGAAATAATATTTATAAACATTACCGCTTGGAAAACCCACAACTTAGAAACATTATTGAACAATGAGTGAACACAAGATTACAGCGACAACAATAACAACACAGTAGCTTAAGTTTTGGTGACTTTCAAAACACACCCAAACAGATTTTTTTTACAATCTGTTAAAAAATGGATGAGTACATTTCACACGTACAACGAAACATACATTCCCGTTAAAATTAAAACATTACTGTGAATTCTAAGAAGCAGACGAAATCCCTGAAGGTCGGCAAAGCAGGAAAAAGAAGATTTTATTCAAGAAAAAGATATGACACGTCTACAACGAACGAAAACAACGCCGTTGTGTTGGTCGCAGAAAAGGAAAAGTGATAACAGCAGCACAACCGAAATAAGTAGGTTGTGATTGGAAAGTTATTTTTAATTCTCTCTCTCAGTGAGTGTATTTTTTTTTTACGTACTCTCTCTCATTGAGAGTATGAAAAATTTTATGACATTATCTCTCTCAGAAAGTTTGTAATTCTCTCTCATAAAGTATATAAAACTTTTATAGTTCTCTCCAAATTTTTTTTTTAACCTGTGATTTTTTTGATGTTTGATAGATAGGAATTTTTAATAACATAACATGCTTTTGATGATGTATTTTTGAATACTGTTGTGCATTTGTGTATAAATTTTCTTATGATTTATAGAATACAGTTGAAATGCAGGATTTGTTTGACGCATTGAGGAATGCAATTAGAAATAGACATTACCAATTAAGACCAACAACAGTTAGACAAAGTCGAATTCCTGTGCCAAGTTCATGCATATCATTAACTTAAGGAAGTACTAACACAAGTAGCAATAATAATAATTACAACAATAACCATATTAACACATTTCAATTTAGAACAATGGCACAAGCAGCGATCAGTACGCAAGCCACACGATTCTGTGGAAGAGTTGAAAGTTAAAATTCTGACAAAAATAGGTTAGAATCATATTCTGTGAACCAGTGGCTAGCAGACGCAGACAGTCATATGTCTACAGGGAGAATAACAGATGAAAGAGCAAAAATTAACGAAGCCTTGCTTCTCATTAGTTCAGAAAGTGGTGATGCACATAGAACTTTGAATTCAGTTAGATTCAACAATATAACGACATATACTGAATTTAAAAGAATTTGTTTATCATGCTGGGAACCAGTAAGTCAGAGTGATGCCTTATATGATATTAATAAATTCCTTACCCAGGATTATGATGGAGAATCCATAGCAAATCTTCACACAGATGTTGAAGAATCAATACACAAAGTAACTGAAGACTTAAGAAAAACAAACATCACCATAGGAGACAAGAATGCTTTTGGTGATGAAGAAAATGATTTAATTAGTCTGAGATATGTTTTAAATTACTTGTCATTTGGAATGATATGTAACTCTCTTGGAGAAAAAGAAAAGAAAGCTTTTAAGAAAGTTAAAATTGATCCTAAAAGTGATAGCCTTACAGCTTTATCAATGAGGCAAGAAATCCAGAAGAAAGAGTTAGATTTTTCTAAGAAATTTGTAGGGGTAACAGAAACACAAAATGAAAGGAAAGGCAGAAATACCCATGATTCATATAAAAGAAATAACAAGTATAATGATAATTCCAGACAAGTAGGGAATAGACAAATTTCCTTTCAAAGGAAATATGTACAAAGTACTAGGAAAAAGTGGAATCCAAACCAGAAAGGAAGACAGAATCAATCGAGAATGGACCATTCTTCGGTCCACCCATAAGATATCATAATGGTCAGTATTCAAAATTCAAACCCAGAGAATAATTCAGCTCAAGGAGCTAGACCAAAAATAACATGTGAAAACTGCGGGTATACCAGTTATTCCACTAATGAGTGCAGAAAGCCTAGAATCTGTGCAGTTTGCAAAAAGATCGGGCATTTAACTAAAAACTGTTGGTTCAGTAATAAGAAAGCCAATAGAGAGGTTACAGAGATAAGTAACAGTCGCCCAAATATAAACAAATCATCCAACCAGTGACAATTAACCCCTTTACAGAGAAAAGAAAGTAAATCCCTTCAAGGTGATGAAAAAGAAAAAGGAAAAGAAGTTGCAATGGGAAATAAAGGTTCATCTGCATTTTCCTATTCACTTAGCAAAGAAGCAGTATTTTCCATGAAAGAGGAAGAAATAAACAGAAAGGATCTGCCTATTGTAAAGATTCCATAAATGGAAAGACATGTACTGTACTCATTGATACAGGTAGTACTGTAAATATAATTGATAAAATCACTTTAACAAGAAATTTAGGCATTGCAGAAACTCAGATTCAGGGTTAAAGTAGAGTAATAAAAAAAATAGCAGGGAAACAGATTAAAAGTCTGGGAAATGTGAACTTAGAAATAGAGATTTTGTCACATAAATTTGTTGAAAGTTTTCTAGTTTTAGAAGACAGATTTTTTCCCACACAAGTATTGTTCTCATTTAATTTAATGAGGAGATGTGGAGTAATCTTAGATAGTAGTGAAGGAAAGATTAGCCTGAAACAGGATAATCAGAAGAGCGTATGATTTACGCTTGACGAAGAAAAGTTTCACCCAAATCTGGTCAATTTGTCTGAGACAGTTTCGACAAGCGAGACAGATGTACAGGAAAAGCAGATAGGTAAACAGAACAAGCAAGATAAAAAAAAAACAGATAAAAAAGAGGAATGCCCACAAATACAGAAGACAGAATTGTTGAGATGCACATACAAATGATGTATACTCTGATATAAATAATTTTTATGACCAAAACACCGAATCTAACGAAAATCAAGGCGCCTAAACTTATAACTATAGCTATGTATTAATAAGCTGTGAAAGTGAAGGGAAAATACTAAATGAAGTATTGCTCTTAGATATAATAAATAAATCAGACATAAATAGTATAATAGAAGTAACAAAAGAAACTACTGGAGATGCAGAACTTTGCTATTTTTCAGACATAGAAGAAGAAGAAATATGTTGTGTTAGCACAGCTGGTGATAATAAAGTACAATTTATATTCAACAGAGCGGTAACTTTGTATCCAAAACGTTTAACAAAAATATATTTGAGATCAAAAGAGGATGTAAAGGATAAGGATGTTCTATTATTGAATGAAGAATTGCCAGATTTTGTCAGAATGGATAATTCACTAGTCCAAATGAATGGTGATAACCGCGAAGTTTATGTCCAAAACTATTCAGATAACAGACTAACACTATACGCAGGCATTGTCTTTTGCATCAGAATTCCTGTTAACAATCCTTTACTAACAGTAGAAGAAAAAGCATTTTTCTCTATAAATGGCCAAAACTCTCAAATAAATCCAGAAGTAAATAAAACAGATTTTCCAGAAAACAGACACAAGTTAATTCAGGTGTTAGAGAAATACAGAAATATAATAGCTATAGAAGGAGATAGACTAGGAAGAACAAATGTTCTACAACGTAGAATTTTGTCAGATGTTGGAGCCAAGCCATTACAGATTACCAATAAGCCAGAGACCCATAGTTGACAATTTGATAGAGGAAATGAAAAGAGATGGGGTAGTAATTCCTTCTAAATCTCCATATAATTCCCCATTGTTACTTGTTCCAAAGAAAGATGGTAATTGGAGACTTGTAATAGATTACAGGAAGTTAAATTCCAACACAGTTCCAGATAGAATGCCGATACCTGTAATTCAAGATATGTTAGTTCAATTAGGAGGGGCTTAGTGCATATTGGCAAGTACCTCTAGATGAAGAATCGAAACAGTTCACAGCCTTCAGCACACATAAAGAACATTTATAGTTTCAAGTAATGCCATATGGACTAACATCAGCGCCATTGACATTTGTCAGATTAATGTTAGAAATTCTAGGAGATATAGAAAATGTTGCAGTATACTTGGACGATGTAATAAATTTAGCAAAGACTTAGAAAGTCACCCCAGAACATTAGAAATGGTCCTAGAAAGATTAAGAATTGCAGAACTAGAAATAAAATTAAAGAAATGTCAATTCCTGATGAAATCCTTAGAATACTCGGGTCATGTAATTAGTGAAGATGGACTGCGCATGCAGGCAGGTAAAATAAAGGCAATAATTGATTACCCAGCTCCCACTAATTTGAAAGCATTGAGAAGGTTCCTAGGTATGGTAGGTTATTATAGACCTTTTATAAAGGGTTTTGCTACTATAGCCAAACCTTTGACATAACTAACTAAGAAGGATGTTAATTATGAATGGAAGGATGAACAAGAAACAGCCTTTCAAACACTAAAGAGCAAAATGACCAGGAACCCTGTTTTTGTCTACCCAGATTTTTCCACAGACTTTTACTTAGCTTGTGATGCCTCAAGTACAGGACTAGGAGCTGTATTGTTGGAAAAGGCCAAAACTAGAGTGAGGGCAGTATATTATGCTAGCAGAGTTTTAAATCCAGCAGAAAGAAACTATAGTACCACAGAAAGAGAGTGTTTAGCTTTATATTGGGGTCTAAAGAAATTAAGACACATACTGTACTTTAAGGTCATAAGGTTAATGTGCTTACTGATCACAAATCCATTTGCGACTTATTTAAAAAGAGAGCCTTTACCAACAACATGAAGTTCAATAGATGGTTCATTAGTGTATTAGAATTTGCCCCAGAATTCAGATATATTCCAGGGAAATTTAACACCTTGGTAGATGCATTATCCAGATCACAAGAAGAAACAGAAAAATGTATTACCACTAATACCTTTTGTTTTAGTTGTGAAGTAGTAGATTTAGATCTAGAAAGAGTAAAAATACAACAAGAAAATGATGCAGAAATCAGACAAATAGTAGGACAGTTAATACTAGATGAATTCTTAAAACCTGATTTTTAGTTAATAAATGGATTATTGTATAAAAGGTCAACAGAGAAGAATGGTTGTTCTCGACTATACATCCCAAAAACACTAATCAGAGAAGTTTTAGAACTAACACACTCATATAAGTTAGCAGGACATCCAGGAATTAAAAAGACAAGCAGAATCATAACCAGAAATTATTTTTGGTCACATTGTAGTGAAGATGCCTAAAACTTTGTACTAAACTGTATAGTTTGTAATCAACATAAAGGTAACGTAAATCTTAAAGCTCCACTTGAAAAATATCCGTCAGAATTAAATCCACTTTTTATGTCCATTTCCAAGGACTGTTAGAGGAAACAGACAATTATTAGTCTTCTTAGACTAACTAGATATGTAGAAATCGTACCAGTAAGAAACAGAGATGCAGCCACAATACCAGAAGCTCTTAAATCTAGGATTATCACAAGACGTTCATGTCCACAAGTTCTTCTTTCTGATAATGCAGCTGAATTTACTAGTGATCTTTTAAAGAAAATATGTGAATTTTATTAAATAAATAAGTGTCAAATAACCGCATATAAACCAAGTTCTAATGGAGCAGTAGAACGAACTAATCGTAAAATGAAGGATATCCTGAAAACTTTAGTGAACCCACGGAGAGAAGATTGGGACTTAGCAATAGAAGACGTACAGTTCACATTGAATAATACTGTAAATGAGACAATGGGAGAATCCCCACATTATTTGCTATATGGTTATCAGTAAAGAATGCCTAACACATTATTAGACGATGCAACACCACCCAGACATACTTATAGCTATGATGACTATGTTGCATGGAAAACAAGACGTACTTACGAGACAATCATGAAAACAAGGGAAAAATGAAAAGAAGTTCATAACACTCATGCCAAATATTACAATAAAAGTACCATTAAACCAGATATTACAGTGGGTACTCAAATTTATGTACAAAATCATGTTCTTGAAGGACCAAATGTAAAGGTATCTCCCAAGTTCACTGGACCATATAGAGTTGTAGAAGTGTTAAAATTAAACAAATATAGAGTAATTAATGAAAGTGATGTAAAGGAAAAAGTAGTTCATTGGAATCATATAAAAGTAGTAAAAACAGATCCATGGTCCACTGAAGTTATAGATAACATAAGACATGAAAATGCTGTAGATAATGTTGTAAACGAAAGATATAATCTGCAAAATAGACGGAATTAAATATTTTTGTATGTATATGTATTGGTATTAGACTGAAAATATATCATAAATATAATGTATGTAGTGAAAATATCATAAATATAATGTATGTAGTGAAAATATCATAAATGTAATTCATGTAGTGAAACTTATATATAAAGAGACATGGAAAAGTCAAAATGATCAAAGACTTAGGAATCATTAGTATAGACATAACAACAGTGTCACTTACTTGTTAGAAAAATTAAACACAGAAATAGAAAGTACAGTGAACAAAGGATCAAAGAGATCTCTCTTACAGTTCATTGGAACTGCTTTGAACACATTATTTTGCACTTACTAAGTTGTAAAACATGAAAAAGAAAGAATAGACAGACTGGAAAAGTGCCAAAGTGTTTTATGATAAGATTATTTTGATTGCACCTTTTAATACTAGGATCACAATCACATTAATCACTGTGTATCCATTTCCTATGTTAGTTAATGAAAGAGCAATCATTCAAAATGGAACAATCAAGCATTTTACATTAGAACACGCTCTACTATTGTCATTCTTCTGTTTAAAATGTATTCAAAACAAGAATATATATGTAATTTTGATAACCTGTATAAGAGTGCTAATGCTTATCCCTGTATTCAAGAAATTGTGTTAAACCAAAACCAAGAAAAAGATGTATGTACCACAGATTATGAGAAAACTTTTGAAGCATTTATAATTGATCAAGAAATCTTTGTATTTTCACTAAATCTGTTGTTGCTAAAATTAAAAGTAACAACATTAGCACAGAAATAAGGTTTAAAAATGTTAAATCTTTTACAACATCATGTCAGTTAGTGATAGCAAATCAATATCATGAACCTCATCTTTTCACAACATATAACTTCAACAAACATGTCCCATATAAGAATTACTCATATAAAATAAATGAATTTAAGTTGTCTCAATTAGAATTAAAGAAGCTTGAAAATTTGAACTATGTTGATGAATATTTCTGCTATAAAGAAACTGTCTCCCCAATTTTATCATTTGTAAATCTAATGGTAATATTGATTACTATTGTTTTGTTTATCATAATAGTGAGAAATCTTGTTATCAGAAAAATACAAGGGATATTGACAGAACTCAAAAATAACAATAATTAAAAATTGATGTTTATTTGTGTATTGTCCATGTATATATTCATTTAGTATCTCACATAATCCCATGCCTTGAAAATCTTGACGCCATCCTTACTTAACGAGGAAATGCGTCAGGTGATAGCTAAACATTCTCTCCAAAATTTCAGGAAAGTTTTCCTCCCCACTTGTTAATTCAACATCCGTTGTGTATTGTAATTCATAACTTACTTGTGACCTACATGCTTTTATATATATATATATATATATATATATATATATATATATATATATATATATATATATATATATATATATATATATATAATATAATATAATATATATATATATATATATATATAGTATAATATAATATAATATATATGTGTGTGTATGTGTGTGTGCGTGTGTGTCACGGTTCGAGGGTCCATTAGCTAGGCGAATCTTCATTTATAACAATTATTATACTCAGGTAGATTGAGACGTCTGTTTCACAAGGTCAGGGCAGTAGGTGAGCAAAACAAACTACACCTGGATCGGCGTTAACATACACGATTACGTACGGACACTAACATCAAACATGATGCAAAACATGTGACATACACGACATGCAAACTTATGAGCAAATAACCCTTTAACAGAATACTAGAATATATAGTTTACTAATGAAAATGTAAGACAACTTCACTGTCCTTGATCACGCCACCTCCGGCTATCAGAACTGTGTTTACATATATGCACTTCAGTGAATAGTTTTGAGAACACTATCTCCAAATACCCTCTCACTCCATCTGTCTTCTTCACTATCTTGTAATATAAATGATCTCGACAGTAACATTTTTCCATTATGATTTTCGTTACAATTATGATTATTATACTTTTATATACATATCATGACACCCAAAATAATAGAAGCACCCATATATCATAGCTTCATCCTGAATCAAATAGGAATAAAATCATTAATGAGTCTGACAACATAGAAGACAGAACTCATGTATAACAAATACAAAACATCATAAATACTAGATATCATTAAACAATGGTTTAATGCATAAACATAAAATGCAAGAAAATACCTAGAATATATATTGATGATAAATAAAAGAAAAAAAAAAAGAATAAGCAAGAAAAGAGTGGAATACTGTGGCCAGCCATATGCCTAACCAAGCAGTTATATGTTACTCAACATAGGTAATTAAAGGAAACAACATTCATTGCACCAACAGTGATTATAATGATTATCTTTTCATTCTGACTCATTCAAAAGCACACTTGTCTGACCCTTCTCATTTCTTCCTCCATCTCTCCAAGATATATTTCACTACGTGTTGGCCACCCCGTGGACATTAGGAGAATTTCAATACCGGCATAATACTGTAATATGTGCACTTCCCAGGTTAGCGAAGTCAGATCCCCCATCGGTGCAAGCTGGGACACTAATACCACAAGGAACTCGTCCATTCTGTGCACTGTTATGCCATACCCATACAACACCAGAGAGTGCTTCCAATGAAGTCAAAGTCCTGAGAACCATCATGAACACAGGCAGTGATGTAAGGCAGTTTGTGGAAGGCCAATATTCCACATGTAGGCTTCTCTATGTTATGAAGGCCTGCTTCGAAGACCGGCATCTGCAGCAACACACTGTCGAAAGTCCAGTTGACATTCAAAAAGTATTTTGTGCCACGGGTGATGATGTCTGTATTGTAACAATGACGCACAGAGGATGTAAAATTACAACCTGCCATCAACAACCTAAGATGCACCATGCTTACGGTGCCCCACAAACAGGACTCTGTCTTATTATTAAATTAAAAAATCTCAAATGTATGAAGGATATTATCCTCTGAGGCAGAAACGAAAGATTTCATTGAAACCATTACTTTAGCTGCTAAGTGGGTTTTGTCTCCGCATTTTGTTGCCTATTAAGGGTCTAATGAAAATAGTCTACAATGGATGAGATGGAAAGAAATGGTAGAACCTCGGATGCTAGAACTATATTATAGATTAATTTCTGTCAAAGTAGAAAATGGAAAGATCTGGGTCTAAATCCCTTTTCATCTTTCTGGTCCATTTAGGTTTTATGAGTTTCATCCTTATCTTACTAGGTTTGGGGGTACGACAGTTCCTAGGATATCTAATTACAGAGCAATAGATTTGTCATCTAGGTCTCAAGGAGTCTGTAGTATACTATTGTCTATGACGATGATAAAGGTAGCTTAAAGTGTATACTGTCCTTGAGTTCTAAAATTTTTTTAGTAGTCACATTTGCTTTACAAGAAGCTACTGGACGCTGTTATATACTACAACTAGTAATGAACGGAACGTTCATCTGTATTGTGGACCGGTGTGTGAGTGAATTCATGATTCGCTCACATACCTGTAACTAAATGTGTCCTCTTCAGAGGACACATTTAGTTACAGGCTAAGGAAAACATCCATGATGATAGGCAACAAAATGTGGAGACAAAACCCATTTAACAGCTAAAGTAATGGCTTCAATGAAATCCTTCGTTTCTGCCTCAGAGGATAATATCCTTCATATATTTGAGATATTTTTATGTAATAAGAAGACAGAGTCCTGACTAACAATTGTGTATCTCCCAAATCTTGCAGAATATCTGTTGCATCGCTCATTTCATCTACTATTTATGACCTGACATTTTTACTCAACTGAGATACAAATATAACCTGTTCATGTTCAAGTTTATCTAACTCATCTCTCTGAGATTCTAACTAGATTAAATTAGCCATTCCAGGACTCAATCCCTCCAATGAACTTACCAAACCCAAACCACCGAGAGCAGCAAACAAAGAATTCCTCCTTTCTACTACATCATGTGTGATAGACCACTGCACAAGGTCTGCTACTTTCATCCTATGGTCAATTAACTTATCTTGAATGATACACTACACAGTCTCTGCCATGTTACATATAGGCAAACTGGGCCAGTTTTATTTTCTGTAAAATGTTTTCCTTTAAGTGTCTCCAAAACAGCCTGGAAATGCATTAAGTTATCATGTATCCTCAAAATATTGTCCTCCATCAAGAATATGGCATCCAATATCACTTCCATAACTAAATTCTTAGACTGTAAGTAGAAGTCTAGTCATTTTTCAGTTATTGTACCTTGTCCGAGTGTAAATGAACTTTCCTGAGGAATGATAACTGTGTGAAACACAAACATGATTCCGCAGACAAAGTATTCTTCACCGAGGAACTTGCAAATAAAAATTACTTTGTAATTGTACTTCCAAAAAGCATTCACATAACATGCTGGCAAAGCATAACCAATAAACAATGATAATAATATAATATATAAAAACAATCGATACATGGCCTATGTTAAATTTATAAGTACAGTATACCCTTAACCATTGTTAACTAAGCAGAGATCTATGAGACATGCACAGTCCTTATATCATTTGTATTAAATAAACTTTTAACCTTCAACAGGTTTGCTATTGACTATTCTATTACTTGGAAAGGACCTTAAAAAATTGGAGTTAACTTATAATTTATTCCTTTCATACAAAGTGATGACAACCTCACAGGACTTAAATATTTTAGCACACTTGGTGATCCTTCTTCATGACCACATTAGTGTCTGACAGACATTTCAACAACAAGTCGAACCTGACTTTACTGATATCAACAGCATTCCTCAATGGATCAGGCATAGACTGTAGAATTCAACATATCAATTGAGGATCCCATTCCAAAACCATAGACAGCTTCAAAAGGTGACATCTTTATCGATAAATGATACGCATTATTAATTGTACAAGCAACTGATGGAATTGCCAAATCCTGGTCACAAACCATACCTCCTATGGTAACCTTAAATACTGTGAATCCAAAATCTCGCGGTTAACTCTCTCTACAAGACCATTAGATTCAGGACGATAAACTAAAGTATTACTCTTCTTCATGTCTAAAAATGAACACAACCTTAAAAAGGCATTTTGGAATTTGCCACCCAAATCCGATGTCAGAGCATTAGGAATACCATGGCGACACAGGAAGCCATTATAAAAACCTTTGCACATTCCTGTGTTGTTTTACTTTTCAGTGGAAAAATCTCCACAAACCCTTTTAAGGCATCTACTACGACCAACATATGTGTACTTCCCCTTATTGTTTCATTAAAATGAGTCAACAAATCAATATGCACCCTCTGAAAAGGCTATTGAGGTACAGCAAACCTACCTAATTCCACAGGTTTCTTAACATAACCTTTATTCTTTCCGAAAACCTCACAAGTTTTAAGGAGGTAGACCACTAAAACATATTTCTGGCTTTCTCATGCATTAGCAGCAAAGCCTGGGTGAGCATTCACTTTGTTCGTGTGTAGCTGTTTTGCCACGACGGGTACTAACTTCTTTGGTATAACAACCTGATTAGCACTAGAATTCATGCTGTGTCTAATTTTCCTTGGAATATTTCTACATAATATTTTATCTATTACAGAGTAACTTTGACTGCACAGCTTTTTATAAGGAATTTTATTCTTACTCCCTTGCAAGGTATCAATTATAGGTTTCAGTTTTTCATAACGCCTTTGTTCCCTAACAAGATCATCATGGCTGCACTCAGAGTAGAATGTTGAATCGGATTGGGATTCTAAAGATCCACATTCTTCTTTGGCAACATCCGAAGATTGTAATGTCAATATATCATCATCAAAACATAAAGGACCAATTATATGAGATAGCATATTTCAACTTTGCATTGAACTCTTGAATAATCATATGCCATCGAGTCCGTTTTGGACTGAACTGAAAACCTTTAAAGAAATAACATAGAAGTTATGGTCTGCTAACACATGAACTTCGTATTCATACATTTCAAATCCCAAAAGACATTCACAACAGTTCAAGCTTCCTTATGAATCACAGCATACTTTCATTTAGACTGTTTAAGTTTCCACTAAAAGAAAGCCAGGGGGTGTAATTTATTATTCTTTCAGTGTAACAGCGCTCCACCCACCCTGTAATCTGATGCATCTGTAGCAAAGAAAAATAGGTTTGAATAGTCTGGAAATATCAACACTGGTGCCTGACTATTGTTTAACGCCCAATTTAAACCTACACCTTTCCTAATTTAATCTATCAGAGGACCAGCTATTACTGAATAATTATAGACATAACGCCGATAATACCCAGCATTTCTAAAAGTGTTGAACAACTCTTACCGTGGCTGGCTCGGGAAAGTTCGTAATAGTAGAAATCTTGTCAAGCACAACCATGTCAAGTTTTGGATGAGGCTATGTGTATAAACTTCATGCTGCTGAAACTGACAGTCGTTGAGATATCGTTGTTCCGGGCCGATATTTCTTATCTCTTTTTCGTAGGGTGGGCTTTATGACCGTCAGTAGGGGAAAAGGTGCCATTTGGCGTCCTGGCGTCCTGAACATTTGGTGTCCTGAACATTTGGCGTCCCCAAGAAAGGGTGTCATTTGGCGTCCTCAATTATTATTTATTTTATTTTTATATTTTTGCTGAAGAAAATAACATGCAATTTTATTTTTATATTTTTGCTTTCGAAAATAACATGTATATATAAAAAAATTATGTAGTAAGTAGGGGAAAAGGTGCCATTTGGCGTCCTGGCATCCTGAACATTTGGTGTCCTGAACATTTGGCGTCCTCAAGAAAGGGTGTCATTTGGCGTCCTCAATTATTATTTATTTTATTTTTATATTTTTGCTGAAGAAAATAACATGCAATTTTATTTTTATATTTTTGCTGAAGAAAATAACATGCATATATAAAAAATTATGTATTAAGTAGGGGAAAAGGCCCCCGAACTGATATGAGAGAGACCCACTGCGTGACTCATCAACTGTCGCATGACTGATGAGATGAATCAATATAAACTATCTGTTATTAATCCCACTTTATCGATAAGAGTCTGATTAGGATGAGGAGACACCTTGCCGAACAGATCTGAACTGATATTAGAGAGACCCACTGCGTGACTCAACAACAGCTGTGTGACTGATAAGAGCTGAACCGTTATAAACTAACTGTTATTAATCCCACTCTATCGATAAGAGTCTGATTAGGTATCCGCTGCTGATATGATTTAGACCCACTGCGTGACTCATGAACAGGTGTATCACTGATAAGAGTTGAAGCGTTATAAACTATTTGTTATTAATCCCACTCTTTCGATAAGAGTCTGATTAGGTATCTGCTACTGATATGATTTAGACCCACTGTGTGACTCATGAACAGCTGTATGACTTCATACGGACATTACAATGTACAGCTCTCTGAGATATACAGCTCTAACCTCCACCTGATTGTTAAAAGTCACACGTTTTAACAAGCTCTCGATTACGCTCACTGTCAGTGTCACTTAACCTATGTATGGGATAATAAAAAGCGATTCTACCTATCCACTCATTTTATTAGATACAGCAGTATACATTAACAAGTACATGAATCCGGGGGTTCTCCCGACATACATTCCAATACAATACCACCATGAGTTGTTATAACCAACCTTAAACCTCTAAATAATTTTACAATAAATAACCATAGGCTTCCAAATCTAGTATGTCGTACAGCCTGACTTTCCTCCCCCTCCCCCTTCTTCTACCCCCCCTTCCGTTAGTGTTCTGCATAGAAGAACTCGTCTTCCTCCTCCTCCTCCTCCTCCTTGACCATTCATCCTAAGGAAGAAAAATAAAATGTCTTAGAAAAACCGAACGTTGGCAAAATTAATTATGTGATGCATATTAGCAACGTTTTTTTAAAATGGAACTAATCATTACCTTTTATTTAAAGAATGCACGCACTCCTTGTATGTAAGAGCTCGTTTAACGCCCAAACTCCAGTGTGAACCCCGCACCCTCTTGAAAAATTTTGAAATAGTATTCCGTCACCCACCTGTCATTACTTTTCAAACAACTCGGGGAGAAGACGACACTCATTAACGACAAAACCGATTTTAATCCTCTATGACTCATACAGTGAATGAAGAAAATGCAGTAAAGACCACACTTGTAAGAATTATCGGGCTGTATCTGCCTTACGGACTGGCAAAGGGTAAAATCCGAATGCGCATCGAGAAAAGATGAGAAGCCACCCGAATAAATTTGCAGGTTTATACCGTAACTGTCAAAAAAGCAGATTGTATCCCTAGGCGAACAGTCTGTATAAAAACACACCCAGTGTCCGACAAGGTCAATACTAGAAATTGAAGGTAGAGTATTAGATATAAAAACTAGAGGTTTAATTCTATTCACGGGTATTTTAAATGCACCCACTTCAACCGAAGCGAACACACCTAAATATTTAATAAGACTCCCTAGCGAACCCTGTAAAACTGTCTCGATTTCTTTTGTATCCCTCACACCTAGCCTCTAACATCGCACTGAATGACTCTATCTGAATCAATGGTTAAAATACCTTTTGTGTCACTGAACAGTAAAATCATGCAAGGGTGTGGTGCGACCGTGCCCAGCTTTATGGATATTCTCAAACTGGCCGAAATTTCAGCGGGCATGGAATCTTCCACCTCTTCCGTAACGAAGCTGAAAAAATAGATGGCTCTCCCAGTTTTAAAACTATTATAGGTTATGAGGTTATCATGTCCCCCTCCTATCGACTTTTGAGTCTCGTAATACAATTGCGTGATAGTATTAGGAAAATTACAGTTGATGTGATACACCATATTCCCATTAACTGTGATGTGCACATTATTCAAGTCATAAGCTCCGAAATATAAACTATTGGCCGCGTAATTCCCCGAAAATGTTTGCATGCTTATCATGGCCAGTGTAATCTTTTCAGGTATACAGGTACTGTATTGAAAGGTTGATCTATTAAAATGGAATCCTCGTTCTGCCCTATAACATACTTTTTATATAAAGTCTTATCAAATATATATTGTATTGGGTTAACTGCTAGAGCGGTGTTTAAAGCGGACATGGCATTATAATGAGGGGTAACCCGATCAATCCACAACTTGGCCTTTTCTATATTCAGATCATTTAAGTGTCCATCTGTGTGTGCACCCATTACCCAGTTGTTATTCGCCATTTCGAGTCTTATTCTCAAATCCACGGAATCCAACAAATACATGTCTATACTCGCCAGTTCTATAAGGAGTGGAGAGTATGTGTGAATTCCCCCCGCCTTAATGGAGCTCAACATCTGAGATTCCCACCTACTCAGCTGTCCGAAAGAAGCGGCGGTATAGGTCTGTGTAACACCATGCATAACGTTAAAGTCATCATGAAAAAACCCACTTATACCAACAGTCGGTAGTGCGCTGGTTTTAATGCTCTTGAGCATTTTTATGTATGATTGATAGTTAAAAACAGGACACGATTCCACCAACTTTTCATTCAAGAAAACAGAGACGGATTTAAAAAGCGTATTACTTATACCATTAACCAGTGCAATATGTACATCGTCTGCTAGCCGCACGCCGGCCCTGGCCACTGTAATGTATAATTCCAAAGCTATACTGGATAAATCCAAGAAGGAACCGGTAATACCATTAATACAAAACTCGATATAGCTGTCAGTCAGGATTCGATTTACTGAATTGTTACTCGGTGTGAAATCCAACCTTTCCTTCGAATTAATCAAGCTTTCTATAATCCTACGTCTGTTCACATTTGGGAACAATTCTGAGATACCCGCGATATAGGAGGAGACAGGAACCTTGTTTCCCATCCCAGGCACGTTAGGAACAATGCCCGCCATTCCTGAAAAAAGAATGCAAGAGGAGAGAGAATGTGTGCATGCACGCCAACGGGCAAAAGGTTAATGAATTAAAGATCATACACATCCTTGTTATATTTACTTCTCGATTTAACCCTTCGATTCATCATTCTCTTCTTCTTCTTCTTATTCTTCTTATTCCCTCTCCTTGCGGCTGAGCTAGCGAGTGTGCGACGTACTCCACCTCCCACCTTTTCCTGACGACCCTCCCACTTCCATTTAAAATTCGTCGGCCCGTGCTTTTGAGAGCTGTCACTCCATGTCTTTTTAAAGATTCCAGCAAAGGCAACTGGTCATTCACTACATCGGAAAGCACCAATCTGCCAAACTCTTTAACAGAAGGTTTAGCAACATTCAACAAAAAAGGGAGTACCCTACGTGCACTGCCGGCAATTGCCGAAAATACACCCCCGCCCCTCCTATGACTCAGATAGAAAACTGAAATGTCTTCTAAACCCCCTCCCTTCCTTAAAGGTTCAGACAGGAATAATGTTTTAAATTCCACCTCAGAGGGTGGAGCGAAGACAACCCTCATACCTGTTAACTAAAAAAAAAAAAAAACTTTCAATCTCCTCCCCTGTTTTTGTTAAGCAGAGCGCGCGTTTGAACATTCCTAATTACGCAAGGTTGCGAAAGTAAATAATGAAAAACACTGAAAAGAAGGTGTTTTTATACGTACCTCTCTATCTGGGTCTTATATGAAGCTCGCAGGTGACACTCGAACCGTTATTGAAATGGATACGCCTCCCATTCTGGTCCGTGATAACGATCGAAATCTGTTCCAGGATGTTCGTGTTCAATGCTTTGTATACTGTATTGTGCATCCCCTTCCCTTTACCACTCTCTAATGTGAAACAATCCAATATATATATATATATACTAGTTCACCTCCAAAAACAGTCAGTTGAACGATATCTGTGTACATGTACATATAATCTACACCACAATTATCCGGTAAGGAATCGTCAGAGAGGTGCACATTCAATGCCTCGAGGCCGTAAACTTCATACTCTGTATTATTTTTAAAACCTAACAACCTGGCAGCTTTATTGCTGAATTTGACAGTCACACTTCTAATATCCCCCGCCTTAATGTTCCTCCTCCTCCTAACGTGAGGGATGATAACTCTCCTGCTGTCTTCATCCCAACTGAATATGTCATTGCTGTTGAAAACGTTTTTGTATTCAGTGTCAAAATAGACTTTTAAATGTTCAAAAACATCTTTGTTAAGCGTTCTCACCAACCTTTTCATATCCCCCGCTAACATAGCTGTTGTTGGTCTATAGCTATAGGCATACTTATCGTTTTTACCACAATCAGTAACAAAGTAGAGGGTGAATTCTTCATCTCTCGATAATACAGCATAATAAATGCCTGGAAACATGATCAAAGCGAGACCTACTTCATATTCGCTACCATTCGGCAGGAATATAGGAGTCGGTAACCTATTCACAAACCCTGTTGGGGAGTTATTTTCATACTTGTCCAGGCTGCCGAGACTGCTCGCATATATAATGTGTTTGCCCGCCATACTGATAATGTACTGCGCACAATTTCCTTCATCTAGGTCTTATATGAAGGGTGCATGACACGGTTTTACCTGTAATAAACGTGACGTCTTCCCCCTTCTGATTCGTTACATCAATCGCGATGTAATCCACCGCATTCACGGTTAAAGGTTTATAAACAGCATTATGTACACCTCTACTCGGTGCACATTCCAACGCGAAACAATCCAAGATGTTTACAGTTTTATCACCCAGCGATGAAGATTGAATAATGTTGGAATATAAGTACACACAGTCAATACTGTGATCGTCGAGATAAGAAATTCTGCAATGATGATTTCTCATTGCCCCTGAACCATCAATTGCGTATGTCAATTCTGTGTTAAACCCTAATACTCGCGCTGCTCTAACACTAAACTTTACAGTGACTGAAACAATTCCTTCTACTTTCGCTACCTCAGCATTCACGTATGTGAGACTCATCCGCTTCAAATCATCGTTCCATGAAAATAATCCTTCCCTTCGCATAACACCTCGAATGTATGCACCGTAAAATGTTTCCAACTGTTCTGTAACATCCGTATTGAGTGCTCTGGTCAATCTATTCATATCTCCCGCTAATAATCCGATGGCAGGAACATACGTGAAACCATACGAGCAAGGTGCCAAACCCTGATTTAAGGTTGCATTAAAATGAATTGTGAAATCTCTATCTTCAGGTGTGACAGTGTAGTATTCATTTGGGAGTGTAACCCCTATAACACCCATTTCATATTCCACCTCTTTTGATAGAGTTATGGGAGTGGACAATTTGTTTGTAAATTTACAGGGCTGGTTTTTGGGAAATAAATCCAGACACAACCCGCTATTCACATATACAATGTAATCGCTACACATGTTGAATGTGCAATGCTGGTAATACACACGATTGCATACATATATTGTATATACCTCGCAACATAGAATGGATAAATAAAAAATTATGTATAAATTAAAAAAAACGTTTTATTATGCTAATTGTTGGAAAATACATACATACAAACATACACATATTAAAATACACATATCAAATTACAGACTTTGGTAATAATTTTTATGATGGTGTGTCACACAGCTTGCCACGTTGAACGCCAAAGTTTAATTTCTCCGTGTTCACAATTTCCAAACGTTTCAGTTTGGAAGAGACATCCATGTTTTGTTCAACCCCCAAACATAATTTCTCCACGTCCATTATTTCCAAACATTTCAGTTTGGATGATGTGTTTTTCAACTTCACATCGTCCGCACACCTCTCTTCAAGGTGTGATAAAACAATTTCCGTGATAGCTATGCAAGTGACTTTTCCGTGTCGTTTCATCTCCTTACCAAAGGAGACAATCGCAGGCAGGTAATGGTTTAACCAATCACATTTCATGCAACCACTTAGTCCTATCCTCACAGCAAATAGAATATATTTCACATCTTCACGCAACGCTTTCATTAACTGAGATTTCAAATTCTTCAATGATGCATAGAAGTGATTGTATCTCATTTCTCTTGTGTCGTTTCGCAACCTTTCTGCATGGTCTTCATCCTTGGAATACATTATACTCGTTTTGGCGAATTCGTTCTCTTCCACAAAAGCACCAATTCCATATTGGGTTAACAACGCAGCAATGACGGTTAGGTCGGGTTCTTCCGCATCGAGTGTATTCTCCCCCTCGGGCACTCTCAAAACGGCGGTACCTTCTATCCCACGGTGGCAGAATGCAGCGTAACTCGTCCCAGCTCTGTTGTAACGGATACCTGCAACGTCGGCGTAGGGGAAAACTCTCACAATGTCTTGAGCAATGCCATAATTCCGGCACGTTACACAGTTAGTAGCTATAACCAGGCAACACTCCTTCTTCTTGAACTTGGTCTCGGATAATCTCCCGAAAACCAACTTGCAAGGTGATGAAGCCATCTCTGAACTGTGAAAATTGGAAGGGTGTACACATTAACACTACACGAGCTGGAATACTAATGACTCCATAAACCCCTTCAATTTTCCACACCCTTCATCTTCCCCTCTGTGATTCATCACGCTAGGCTCCGCCCCCACCCTCTTGATTGAACAGGTTTATCTCCAAGCCCACCCCATGATTGAACATGATTGAACGGGTCTTAAACCTCGCGATAAGGGAAGGATTTGCCGCAGATAATTTGTGATATGCATCAGAACGGTCACTCACTTGTGAAAAAGTCTATCGCTGCTGCTGCGGGATTGAACACGTTAATTTCTTGACTCATCAATGTGGTTGCCACATGTTCACCTTTTTCTTCGCCACCTTGTTTTTCACTATTCTCCTCCCTCCTCCTCCTCCTCCCCCTCCTTTCCTAGGTGAACTGAACCATGCTTCTATCTGTTTTTTTATAGCTGAGTTTCTCACCATCTGATCTCTAATACCACACCGTTCAATTATATAGTTATAACTGGGTACATTGTTATCATCCATCTTCTTATTCGCTTGAAATTCTCTTACCACATCTAAAATGTTATATCCCTTAAGCGGGTGGGACAAGTCCCCTTCTTCATTCCATTCAATCGCACCTGAATTTTGCAAGTGGCTAACCAAGGCAGTCACATATGGTATCTGATGATCTTTGAATAATATAGGAATAATACCAGTCAGGTCAGGATTAACTCTTTTGCGGGTAACTCCACGGTTGAGCACATTTAAAATTAGCTGTTCTCCCTTCTTCACATGATCGTCCTTGACAGGAGGTATAGGAGGTGGAGGTGTAACCGTTTTGGCATTTGCTGGAAAATTCACATTTCTCTGCACGTTAAGAGGAATGGGTGCGACACCTGCCCCGCATTAACCCACCCTCCCCTCCTCCTCCTCCTCTGCACCAGCGCCGTCTTCGCCGTCGGCATTGATGTTAACGTTATTACTATGGTTATTAACATTATTGCTGTTGACGCATGTTTCCTAACCTGTTGTCAACCTCTCATATGTGATAGCTGGTACAATGTAGAATTCCTTCATTTTGTTTTATTTTCTTTTTATTTTTTATTTTTTTTTCTATTAAAAAAAGACTGCTTATCAAATTTGCCACTAAAGGAAGTAATATGGACAGAATGGCGCCGCCTTTGCGACTCTTCAATATTTTTTCTTCTTCGTTAATGACGTAGATTTCAGGGATATTTGACGGATCTCTCTCTTACACCTTCCGAGTTTTTTAATAAATGTTTTTTCTCTGGTCAGATTACCACGAAGAAAATTTCTGAAAATTTCAGATATGGTAGCGATAAATGCTTTGCTTAATGTTGGAATTACTCTACTCCTCTTGGAGGGGGATAAACGAAAGATGAATAAAATAAAATCTTTGTTTTTACGTATTAAAACCTTTTTACAACTCGTCCGCACAATTTGCGATTCGTCAACCCACGAATTAAATTGTGCAGGATAACCCTTCCAATTGACATAATACTGCATTTTGCTGCCTCTCCTCCTCCTGTCTAAGATGGTGATGTCATAGATTTCAGGGTAATTCGGTAGGTATTAATTCTTCTCTGTAGAATGTGCCTTTTATTTCTTCTCCCGCTAAATCTTCTAAGATGTAAATTGTGGGATTTTGCAGAGTGACGAGATTCTTGATTTTAAAAATTTCTAGAGTGTTTTGAACAGTATACCCCCTCCTGAAAAGTGCGTTCCGGTTTTCATCAGCTATACGTACGGTGTCTCCAACGTTCAAGGATGAAGTGACGAGATTCGTTGTGGGGAAAAGTGTTTTTATACATTCTCGAGAATTGGTTTTTAATGTCCGCTTCGCTTCTCATAGCATGCACCTCCTCGGGCGTGCGCCCCTGCCCCAAACTCTTGTGCGGTGAGTTGTTATAACTGTTAACTGTCTCGCAGAACATCGATATATTTCAACATGTTGTGTGTGAGGTATCTGTATATGCGGTTTTTAATAGTTCTTATCACCCTTTCAGCTATAGAAGCTTTAATTTCCCGTGAATAGACGCTATATAACAATACATTTTTACTTTTCAGATAATTCCTTACATGCCGGTTAATAAATTCCCTACCTTCATCACTGTTCAGGCGAGACAGACCCGAAAAATCTGTAGATTCTATAATCGTTTTTAGCGTAAGAGTAATGTCATTGCACACAGTAAGGCCATCCCTCTTTTTCAAGGGAGAATGCGTAAAAACCTCGAAAATTGATCAATGAAAATTAGGAGATATTTATAACCTTCATTGTGTCGAGCCAGTTTCGACATGTCCGCCAAATCCGTGCTAGCCGCTGCTCGAGGTTTAGTTGATATGATTTTCCTTCTAAGGAAACGTTTGCGCGTGCTCTTGTGCAAGGTATATGAAGGTTGACTCGTTAAAAAATTAACGACGTCCGCTCTAGTCACGTTTTTGTCTACCTTCCTCACTGCTTTGAGTAGTGCATTCACACCGCTGAAACATGATGGTTGTGTCACATTGCCATATAAATCCCTAAGCAGTCGTAACTGTTCTTCAGTCATATTTGTACGCGATTTGATATTCGGTCTCTCCAAGAATATTCGTTCTGAGCTGCAACACTTCAGGTGTTGATGGTGCGAAGTCTACTAATAGATAACCGTATCGGTTATGCGTTAAAGCTTTTTCGTATATGTCAGAAAACTCCACACCTCCCCGCCAACTGAACAATTGCCTGCCCAAAGTTTCAATTTGACCAATGTCACGATTCTTCATGAGGATGTAATGGGAGCAATTGAGACATGCTCCCACTGAATTTACCCGAGTGGAACACGTTCTGGGTTATGAAGATCACCGATATATTCGAATGCCGTCTGGCGGTGAATGCTTGAGTCACAAATGTATTGTCGCTAGCTTCAAGAAAACAATCATCAAGTACAAATAACAGTCCTTTACTACCACCCTCCACTCCTCTTTCCGTGTAATTGAAAGGGTTCAATATCTCTTTGGATACTTTTAATTTGATGCTTATGGTGTGATGACTTTCCAGAGGGTGTTCACTCACCCCGCAATATAAAATACAGTGAAAGTTAGCCTCATACATTTCTATTATGTTTTGACACAACACAGATTTTCCACTATTGCTGAAACCTGCCATGATAATCCGTGCAGGAACAGCGAAAAGGTTTAAGAATTCTCCTTGGAAAGGACCAGTTTCCATGTTTAAAGTTCAAGGTATACTGAGAGGATGCGATGATCTGCGTGTTGTTATATATTAAGGTGAAGGTTGTAGAGAAAAAATAAAGGTTGTAGAGAAAATTAATTTTTAATAAATAACGTTTTTTATTGACATATGTATATATTACAGGGCATATACATGTGTATATTTTTTACTGGTGATGGCTATATACAAGCAAGCATTTGTTTTTTTATTCACAGAGCGAGTGATGCGAATACCCTGACTATAAAACATATTTACATTATTTCATTTACAAAATTACACACACACACACACACACACACACACACACACACACACATATATATATATATATATATATATATATATATATATATATATATATATATATATATATATATATATATATATATATATATATATATATACAAACAAGAGCATTTCCCATCGCTGGGTAGTGATTGTGACGTGTATACTCTTACTATGGTACATATTTACATTAATTGAAAAACTGTACATTCTTCTCACACAGAATAGTCTACTAAAAAGCTCAGCCATCTTTTTTTACATTTTTTTAAGTTTTTTAAGGCTAAGTTTACGTTCTTTGTGTTTTTTATATCTTTGTATTCTGGTTTTTTAAATTTCACTATTCTGCCCATGCTGAGGTTGCAACAACTGCTGCTGCTGCCGCTGTTGCTGCCTTGAAAATGCAAACTGAGATGTTTGTAAAACGTCGGCACAATAAATCATGAAAATGCTCTGTGCTTTCTGTTGCTCATCCACCAATTTGCTATCCACTCTCCGTCTTTAGAACAATATATTTTATCCGGGGGTACTATAATCAAACAAGGCATTTAGGCTGAGTGAACGGTTGTACATCATTAATTGAAAAACTGGATTCTTCTCACACGCATCAACTAAAGCTCAGCCATCTTTTCTTGGCAGGTGGAGGGCAAGGGGTTGCAACAGCTGGTGCTGCCACTGTTGCCGCTAATGCTGTCTCATCATCTGTCCACTCCCCGTCTTTAGAACAAGCTTTTATCCTACTGAATCGCCAAGTAAAGGGTTGTACATTGGGAATTCTGGATGTACTTGCTCGCTGCAATCTGTGGATGTACGTAAGCGAAAGATTTAAATGGAATGAGGTAATATCTTTTGTCCTCTAAAGGACATAGAGCTACCTTTCTCTGCTGGGTGTGACACATTGTTCCCTGCATCATCTGCAAATTGTGCAGTGTAGTGTGCGTAACCTCATTATTTTTTATTACATCCAGGTATTGACTATAACTAATGGTTTTTTGCCTGCAGCTTTGAATCCCCTTTAAAGTATTGAACCGACTGTTTTGTGTTTGGTAAGAATACACTTTAGGTTTAACACTGATGAATTCTCTGATGAGTTCAGCTCCTGTTTCGACTTTAACAAGTCCGAGTTTTCCCTGGCGCGAACTGTCACACGCTGTGTGAGTTTTAGGGAAGTTACTCAAATCCAAATGGGGTTTGAGCGCATCCTTCAATTCGCGTGTGAGATCGTCCATTTCCAGGGAGAAGATCAAACTGTCGGGTCAGTGTACAGAAGCTTAACTCTCCCGCCATACAGTTTTTGAAGAACATCGTAGCGGAACTTGTACATCATGTCCTTTGCCAGATCCAGTATGTTGAATCCGTTATAGATCGGGGATTCAGCTTTGACAGTCTCCTTGCAGTGATTCACAATGTACCAATATTCCTCCAACCTCTCAAAAGATCTGTACGTATGCTTAGACACATTTCTAAGCAGCGAGGCTTTGTTGGTGGTAACAACAGTCCTGGTGGAATAGTTTAAAGGGTTTTTAATGGTTACACCAAAAAGACCATTCATCAAGATTTTGATGGTGTTCCTCTTGTCGGGGTCCATTTCTTTCGCTCTCCTCTCTGCATTCTCAGTGATGTATTCCCTCAAATAATATCCCTGCTTGAACTTGTAAACTTTTCTTATCCTCTCCACCTCCAACCCGAGTCTTCTCAGAGTTTGTAAAAGAGGAAGACAGATCAGATGGTTGCACATTGGCAAATGTGTACCCACCAGTTTGACATTCTTCTTAGGCAGCTTCACATTGAATTTTTCCAATAGACTTTTAGTATATGGGGAAAGGTGTTGGAAAGTTACGTTCATATGGTGCAGGGCCAAAGGGAAGTCATCAGCTTGGAGGGCGACATCGTCTCTAACCTTGGTATCGAGGAGGATGAAGTAACCATATTCCCCCTGTGAATTGATGCTCGTGATATCGCTGGCGATAAAACTCTCAAGTTCGGCGGGGGAGAGCTCCGTTACTTCATCCAGAGGCATTTTATATCTGCTCATGACTGTCTGTGGGATAAAGACTAGTGAAATCAACATATAATTTATATGATTGTTTGTCACCCGTTTTAAAATTAGGATTTAACTCGGGATTGTTGGCTATGGCGTGTCTTTGGACTAGACTGCAGAAACCGCCTCTAATGTTGTTGGAAATCAACTGGTAAGTTTCCCCGTCAGAAATTAGGGGGAGGTGTGTTCGTGAAGAGTGAAGAAATGAGAGAGGTAGAGGTTAAATAATAGATCGGGTCTAATCCAAATTGCGCGTAAGCGGCATTCCTCCAAGCTCAGTAAACATCGCACAATAATCCCACATCCATAACCAAATATAAAATGGTATAATCAAGCAGGTTAGTACACTTTGCAGCCTTCCACACTTTGCAGACGTGCTCGTATCCTTCATCGGGTATGCTTTCTCCCGTCAGTGAGGAACTGAAATGCACTTTAAGAGGGACACCCGTTTTTTTAACACGTTGAAACCTGTGACATAATCATAGGGGTAATAATGTTTATCCGTACTTAAAACCAGTTCTATGCACTCGTCAGGATACTTGGATAACATCCGACGTGTGATTTCCAGTGACACCTTCTGTTTAATATGGCTCAAGGTGAGACTGGATAGCAATCCTCTTATCATGTTCAAACTATCCATCAATCGGATGTTACCCGTTTTCAGTGCATAAAATGTAGCCCCATCGCATTTCAAAATTTCAAAGTTGTGTTCGGGGGGCGCTTCTTTCAAGATGAGGGCAGCATCATATGATAAATTATGCACTAAAACGGGCAGGGATCTTGCAACTTGTTTCACATTTAATTTCCTCTCACATAACCTGGCCCAGTCTCTCGCAATTTTGTCGAGAAAAAGGTCGACACACTGTTCACCTACACCTACTCTGTGTACGCAGTATTCGCTGCTTCTACCATCGTCGATGACGTAGCAATAGGCATACGCTTTCTGCTTCGAAACGATTCTCGGGTTTTCATCTTCTTCTTCTGGCTGTCTGTTGTACGCCTCAAAATCTAAGAAGGCGATGTGTGAGCTTTTATTCAGCGCTTTCACTTTGGTGAACTGTTTAAACTGGCCAGGTTCAGGGTATAGAACGGTGGTTCGGGTTGTACATCTTTGAAGGTATCACTGTTCACAGGTATGTAGGGCGTGTGGTTAATGGTGAAGCGTTTCAAGTTTATTCGTCTTTTCACATCTCGGGTGAGGTTACGGTTAGGACCATCATTTCCCTCGAGTATGCTGTATGCTTCTAACGCTGTAATGACACAGTTGTACCCCAAATTGATGTTAACGATTTGTCCACTGACCCTAACTCCTGCAGGATACTCTCGAAAATTGGCCATGTTCGCCAATTCTCGCCGGGAGATCTTGATCTGTACACTGCGCAATGATGTGATGCGCCAACCTGAACCTTCACTCAAGTTTAGTCAATCTTCCAGATTGCTCGCCACATATTCGATAGCCTTGTCTATCACATCGAGTGCAGTGTCCACCAGTGTTAACACTGGTAGGGTATTAATGTAAAAAAGTACCAGTTTCACGAGTGGCACTGGCACCCGTCATTCTCTCTCTGCTGATGACAATGCACAAGTATAGCATGGCACTATTTACATTCAGGTTGTTGAGAGCGCTTATAACCTCCTCTGCGAGTTGCATTCGGTTAAGTCTGAGTGCCGTTGTCACATCGACGTGCGTTCCCACCGCAGTCGAATATGTGATGGCACTCACAATCCGGTTGCTCACCTCTCCTTCTCTGTCAAGCAATGGTGCTTCCTGCTGCTGGGACACTCGCTGTTTGGCACCGCCCACTCGACAATATCTTCCAGCATTCGCTGCAGATGTTTCCATTGCATTTGGTTCACTCGGTGGAGGTGCGACGGTAGGCGTTGGAGGTTCTACGAAGGCATTCGAAGTGGAGGTGGAGGAGGCTGTAAAATAGGGGTGGCTGTGGTGAATTTTAAAAGTATCAAAAGAATGTTTTATATGTAAAAGGTGACAATGTTTTATCTTATGGAGACTGGTCAAAATAAATTATTCTTACCAGATGCAGGAGTAGCTGTGTTCTCTCCTACAGAGGTTACCCTTGCTTTGCTCAGCAGAGGAGTAGTGTGGGTGTAAGGAAAGGCTGCAAAATAGGAATGGCTGTGGTGAATTTTTAATTATAAAATGGAAAGTTTTATACGTAAAAAGAGTGGCAATATTCACGTAGACTGGTGTTGCATCATATATGAAAAATTAAATTATTATTATTATTATTATTATTATTATTATTATTATTATTATTATTATTATTATTATTATTATTACCACAGCTGAGAGTAGTGTTCTCTCCTGCAGGGATGAGTCTCGGGTTCGGTCCTTTCTGACCTCTCTCACTTCTTCTTCTTCTTCATCTTCTTCCACCATTAGCGCTACTCTGCCTCCTATGCAATGGTTTTGCCAGTGATGGTATTAATAAATCCCATGGCATTGGCTGTTTGCTACTGCCCGAGCTGTCATCGCCACTGCTGGGGTTGCTGGAATTACCCATCTCTGCTGGCGGGATGTTGTGGAGTATAGCTATGCATTCTGTGAACTGATGTCCGTCACGCCAAACTCATACATTATATAGCGGGACATCACTCCTAATCAGACTCTTATCGATAAAGTGGGATTAATAACAGATAGATACCTAATCAGACTCTTATCGATAGAGTTGGATTAATAACAGATAGTTTATAATGCTTCAACTCTTATCAGTGATACACCTGTTCGTGAGTCACGCAGTGGGTGTAAATCATATCAGCAACGGATACCTAATCAGACTCTTATCGATAGAATGGGATTAATAACAGTTAGTTTATAATGGTTCAGCTCTTATCAGTCACACAGCTGTTGTTGAGTCATGCAGTGGGTCTCTCTAATATCAGTTCAGATCTGTTCGGCAAGGTGTCTCCTCATCCTAATCAGACTCTTATCGATAAAGTGGGATTAATAACTGATAGTTTATATTGATTCAACTCATCAGTCATGCGGCAGTTGATGAGTCACGCAGTGGGTCTCTCTCATATCAGTTCAGGGGCCTTTTCCCCTACTTAATACATAATTTTTTATATATGCATGTTATTTTCTTCAACAAAAATATAAAAATAAAATTGCATGTTATTTTCTTCAGCAAAAATATAAAAATGAAATAAATAATAATTGAGGACGCCAAATGACACCCTTTCTTGAGGACGCCAAATGTTCAGGACGCCAGGACGCCAAATGGCACCTTTTCCCC
Organism: Macrobrachium rosenbergii; assembly: GCF_040412425.1. NCBI lineage: Eukaryota > Metazoa > Arthropoda > Malacostraca > Decapoda > Palaemonidae > Macrobrachium > Macrobrachium rosenbergii. Next base: position 61,928,123 of record NC_089794.1, on the reverse strand, counting down.
TTCTACCTTCTGCCACCACTTTATACCATGCTGCGAGGATCCATTAAATGGGCGAATCTTCGTTTACAACATTTATTGTAATCATTAAATGGGCGAATCTTCGTTTACAACATTTATTGTAATCAGGCAGATTGAGACGTTTGTTTCAAAAGGAGATCAGGACAGTAGGTGAGCAAAAAAAATTACATCTGGATCGGTGTCAACTTACACGATTATGTACGCACACTCTAACATCGAACATGAGGCAAAACATGTGACATACAAGACATGAAAGCTTATGAACAAATAATCCTTTAACAGAATACCAGAATATCAGTTTACTAATGAAAATATAAGACAACTTCATTATCCTTGCTCACGCCACCTCCGGCTATCAGCGAATAGTTTTGAGAATCAAAACACTAACTCCAAATACCCTCTGTTATACCTTTTATATACATATCTGTATTCATTTATCACACACACACAAATATATATTATTATATATATATAAAATATATATATATATATATATATATATATATATATATATATATATATATATATATATATATATATATATATATATATAAATATATATATATATATATATATATATATATATATATATATATATATATATATAAATATATATATATATATATATATATATATATATATATATATATATATATATATATATATATATATATATATATATATATATATATATATATATATATATATATATGCATGTGTGTGTGTTTGACTACATGTGATAAGAAGGATCTCTCTCTCTCTCTCTCTCTCTCTCTCTCTCTCTCTCTCTCTCTCAGTATATATGTATATATATATATATATATATATATATATATATATATATATATATATATATATATATATATATATATATATATACATACATACGGATATGTACGGATTAAGAGTGGGTGACTTCACATTTCTTTTACTTTGCTAATCTTGCCCTTACAGAAAAACCCTCGTAAAAAACAAACAGAATAATTGAAAGAACTATTAATGATTGGAAGGTCGCCAAGTGAGAGTATGCTCCTTAACACTGGTTTATTTCACACACACACCATGGTAAATTTAACAGTGGGAATGAGGGACAAATCTTACTAAACAAACAGGTGGAAAAAGGGCACAACATTAATTCTCTTAGTTAATAATTAACTCAGTTACTGACTAATTCACCCAACAGGGTGTCTGTAAACGGGCACTTGCAAGTGGTCCGTAAACCAATCGGCAATGCAATGATATCAG